>NW_006159497.1:3532309-3538164 GCF_000334495.1 Tupaia belangeri chinensis | reverse complement strand
GGACTTGAACCACGGTTAACTACATGGGAGTCCAGTGACATAACCATTACGCCAACGGCTGGTCCCAGCATTTCTTATTTTTTTGGATTGTAAAGATAATATATACACATTTTAGAAAAAATATTATGGAAAATATAGAAAATTATATGAAAAATAGTCCAAAAATATCACTAGTCATAAAAGGTTCTATTTTGGGGTAAATTTTGCCAACATTTATTGCTAAGTACATGTAAGGATATACCAAAGAGAGTTTCTATATTGATTTTTTTTCTCTCAATAGAAATGTGATATTTACCCATTCCAATTGTCTTAAAAACTCTGGTTTTTAATACCTTCACTTTGACATCTCATTTATTTATTTAATTCATGATAGAGAGTGCATGTGTGCATGTGTGTATGCAAGAGAAGCACCCCGGACGGGTCTTATCATCCCCTCCCCAACCCTCCAGCTTGTCAGGATTTTCATATTTCGGGCTGACTGTGCCTGAGAGTCAAACCGAGGTAAGCCATGTGGCTTCCAATACTGCTGTCTAGTAAGTTACTGACTGCGCCACTGGTAAGTACTCGCTGTAGAAAGTACTGACTGCACCACTAGTAAGTGCGTCCTCGCTGCTGTAAGTACTGACTGCGCCACTAGTAAATAAGTACTCGTCGTGGTAAGGTAATGACTACGCTGCTAGTAAACAAGTACATGCTGCTTTTAAGTACTGACTGCACCACTAGTAACTCAGTCCTTGCTGCTGTCTAGTAAGTTACCGACTGTGCCGCTAGTAAATAAGTATTCACTGTGGTAAGTACTGACTGCACACTAGTAAATAAGTACTCACTGTGGTAAGTACCGACTGCACCACTAGTAAATAAGTACTCGCCGTGGTAAGGTAACGACTGTGCCACTAGTAAATAAGTACTCACTGTGGTAAGTACCGACTGCACCACTAGTAAATAAGTACTCGCTGTGGTAAGGTAACGACTGTGCCACTAGTAAATAAGTACTCACTGTGGTAAGTACCGACTGCACCACTAGTAAATAAGTACTCGCCGTGGTAAGGTAACGACTGTGCCACTAGTAAATAAGTACTCACTGTGGTAAGTACCAACTGCACCACTAGTAAATAAGTACTCACTGTGGTAAGTACTGACTGCACCACTAGTAAGTAAGTACTCACCATGGTAAGGTAACGACTGCACCACTAGTAAGTAAGTACTCACTGTGGTAAGTACTGACTGCACCACTAGTAAGTAAGTACTCACCATGGTAAGGTAACGACTGCACCACTAGTAAGTAAGTACTCACTGTGGTAAGTACTGACTGCACCACTAGTAAGTAAGTACTCACCATGGTAAGGTAACGACTGCACCACTAGTAAGTAAGTACTCACTGTGGTAAGTACTGACTGCACCACTAGTAAGTAAGTACTCACCATGGTAAGGTAACGACTGCACCACTAGTAAGTAAGTACTCACTGTGGTAAGTACTGACTGCACCACTAGTAAGTAAGTACTCACCATGGTAAGGTAACGACTGCACCACTAGTAAGTAAGTACTCACTGTGGTAAGTACTGACTGCACCACTAGTAAGTAAGTACTCACCATGGTAAGGTAACGACTGCACCACTAGTAATAAGTACTCACTGTAGTAAGTACTGACTGCACCACTAGTAAATAAGTACTCGCTGTGGTAAGTACCGACTGCACACTAGTAAATAAGTACTCACTGTGGTGAGTACTGACTGCACCACTAGTAAATAAGTACTCGCCGTGGTAAGGTAGTGACTGAGCCGCTAGTAAATAAGTACTCGCTGCTGTCTAGTAAGTTACTGACTGCACCGCTAGTAAGTAAGTCCTTGCTGCGGTAAGTACTGACTGCGCCGTTAGTAAAAGTTGGCAAACTGCTGGGTCATTGGAAAAGTCATGACATATTTTTCTATGTTTTTCTATGCAAAGATGCATCCTGACTTTTTAAAAAAAGAATTCTTTTGTTTATTTATTTATTTATTCATTTATTATTATTTTAAAATTTGACCAGAGAGAGAGAGGGAAAGTGAGAAAGCAAGCCACCCGGTCCAGGACTTGAACCGTGGTTGGCTACGTGGGAGTGTCCAGCACCTTAACCACCATGCCACCTGCTGGTCCCCTGACTTTTCTAATGACCCGAATTATGGCCTGTAAAGCAATCCTGCCTATGGCCTGTTTCTGTGTGGCCCCGGAGTTATGATTTTGTTTTTACACTTTGTCAGGCTGTGAAAGAAGAAAGACAGTATGTGACTGAAAGTAGGTGTGGCTCACGAAACCTAAAAGATTCACACTTTACATAGACAGTCCCTACAAAAGAAGATTTTGAGTGTTCTCAGCACAAAGTAATGATAAATGACCCTAACTGATCTTTATACGTTCTATTCATATACTGAAAAATCACACGGTGTCCCACAAATCGTACAATTATTTTGGATCAATTTTATTTATTCATTTATTTTATTGTCAGGGTGTGTGTGTACTCTCCAGAGAGAGAGAACGAGAGAGAGAAAGAGGGAGCTCCTTCTAATGGGTCGTCACACTGCAGTCCTCTTTCCTCATGTCTCCACCCTATCAGGATTTGGGACATTGATGCACAACCACCCAGTGCATTTTTCAAGCCGCCAGGACCAGAATTTGCACCACAGCCAGCCATGTGGGACCCAGCTCCTAATGCACAGAGCTTCATCGTTGTGCTACCGGGTTGGCCCAATTTCGTGTTAATTTTTTTAAAGCTTGGCTACATCTGATTCATAAGCAGGTATATAGGTGACATTTGTACTTTTTAGAAAGACCATGAGTTGTGTATTATGTATAGATGTTGCCAACAAGTTTCTTATAATGGGAGATGATAGAGGTGACACCAGGAGGTGGCAGGCTGCCCATGTTTTCAGGTGGGGTTTCTGGAAAGTTTTGTCTTGATGGGAGTGGATGAAGGCTGGGTTTGAGACCTGGGTAAGACAACCCGAGAGTTGCATTGCAGGTGTTTGTTTAGACGGACTCTTGGGGAGGAGGAGGTCGGGCGTCAGGGAGCTCCATCTTGTATTTGCACAGCTTAGCTTCTGCTAACGAGCGTGCCGTTTGCTTGATGAGCACATTTCATAGCGTTTTCTGACGAGTGTGCAGCATAGAGGTTGAGAGTGTTTGAGGTCCACCAGGCCCAGGTTCTAGTCTTGGCTCTTGATTTACTGTGATCCTTGGGGCAAGCTCTATCACCCTCCTTAGCCTCTGTTGTGTATTTCAGGAGGTTGTGCGGGTCAGAGAGGTCATGTGAGCTAGTAGGAGCACTTACTGCTCACGGGATGGCCCACGTTTCCAGCCCCCTTGTGTTAGATGGGCCCACGGCCAGTGGGGTCCAATGCTCTGGGAATGGAAGCCACATATTTCACATCCAGCCTGAAGTTCTCAAGGGTTGGTGCAAAACCAGCCCATTCCCTCATTCCCTAACTGGGTTGAGCTGGTAGAATTCCTATCATTCTGGGTCTGCAAGTGCTCATAGGGAACAGAGGCCTCAGCCAACTCTTGATGGACGTGGAATGTGAAAAATGCACCTTGGTTGCCAAACCGCTGAGATTTTGAGGCTAGTTTGTACTGCGGTATAACCTGGTCTGCCTCAGCGGTGCAGCACGTCAAGGTTTTCAGTAGGGCCCTGGCATGGTAAGTACTCAGCAGATGTTAGTTACTTTTGGTAGGATGACAAATCGCCCCTGAGCGTTGTTATCTGATCTCACGATGCTGATGCTGCTCTTTTGTAATTGGACAAATTGGACTTGGCACTCCTTCCAGCACGTGGGAGAGACAGATGACTGAGGGCAATAAAGCATCATTATCTTTAGTCTGTGTCCCTAGATACCCTGGGTGGCAGTGAACAACGTACACTGTTCTGAGAAAACTGGACCCAGAGGAAATGGCTGTTAAAGCCAGGGCTGGAAATGCCCAAGGCCAGGAATTCCCTTGGTCTATGGAAAATCTTGAGTAGGTAGATTCTCCAAGGGAACATGCATGCTTTTACTAAGCAGGTTGGCCTTCGAGAGTTGTAACCGAATCAGTTGGGCTTCTTTAGGGACCACCCATATGCATCTCGGTACCCTGGAAATGGTTAAAAACACTCAGTGGTCATGCCACCATCTGCCATGACCGCTACAACTCTCCCAGCGCTTGGTGTAATCAGCAGGGTTTAGCGAGAGGTCATTATATTTGTCGTGGTCACTGTGCTGCGTATAGTGACACATTGTGATGGCTTGGTCTCTCTTTGATGAGTTGTGGTTTGGAAGGAATAAATCCATCACTCATTTAAGAAATACTTGTTGAGCACTTGGGATGTTGTGGAGATGAATATGGGGGAGAGTAAGTCTCTTCGTGCCACTGTTTTTTCAACCCGTTTCAGGACCCAGCTGCGGGACATGCAGCCTCGAGAGTTCCAGAGCCTCAGAAGCACCTCCCGACCAGATTCTGCCTTGTGTGTCCAGTAGCCTGACTCTGACTCTTAACCTTCTTCTAAATGACTGACATATCAGTCCTGGGGAGCTGTTGGGAAGTTCGGCAGTCTTGAGAACCTCAAGTTGGATCCAAGAAAATACCATTAATTATCTCAGAAAGAGATAATTGGTTTCAAGTGATGGAAGCTTACCTTACTAGTAGTGGATAAGAAAAGGAACTGTATTTTAGTCTGGTTCCCCCAAAACAGACCCTAAAGCAAGGACAGGATTACAAGTCTTGTTCCTTTTTTTTTTTTTTTTGAAGGGGACAAGAGGTGATTCAAGGAAAGGAGGCCACATGCAGGGAGCAGGGGCTTCAGTGAGCAGAGTACTGCTCAGGGCAACCAGGGCTCAGTGCCTTGGGCATTTCCAGCCCAGTTCTCTTCTTGCTTAACTTCAGCCCCATCGTAAAGTTAGATCCCACGAGGAATACTGCTATTGATCTTTAGAATATAAGAACTTGGATCTATAGCAGCGGGCTGTGCATAGACATCTCAGTTCATGGTGTCTTTTCATTTCTGCTAATTCATGCTGGGAGAACCAAAATGAAACTTTATGTTCGATTTTTTTCTTAAGCCCAACTAATTAACAGGCTTAACAAGATGCAGCTCCTAATCCTCTCCTTTCATCTCAGATACCTACTGCTTTTTGAACGGACACTCCTTCCTTCCACGGAGACTTACCTCTTTCTCCTCCAGTCATGTGGCTCTAGGGAGGGCAGCCATCTTTTCACTTGACCCCACCCCTGGCTACAACTGATTGGTCCAGGGATGAGCATTTGACCCAAATAAGCCCATCAGAAGTGTTCCCTTGAATTTACTTTTCCAAACTGAAACTGGAAGAAAATAGTCATTCTCTGGGATGACAGAAACTATAGAGTGAGAAATTCAGGAGCTTTGTGTGGCTACATTCCTCACCTTAGGGGAAAACCAGTGCTGAGTGAGAGAAAACTAAGCTGAGTGCAGACAAAGGCAAACACGGAGATGGTGATGTGTCAGTCTTGGCTCCTGGGGCCCACCTGCACCCCATCTTTCTGCAGAATGACTTTGGTAACTTGGGAAATCTCATGGGCGATGGAGGGGAGCCTGTGGCAGATGCCCTGCCCATGGTCCCTTGGTTCCTGTCATTCTAGACATGTTTCCTATCGTGTACTCCAAACGGTCCCTAAGGACATCTCAAAGTCAGGCACGGGGTATGTCAGGAAGCCAGAGCCGAGGCCTCACCTGGGCAGTCTGCCAGTGATGGGTGAGTGAGGGTGCAAACCTTCAACGTGGTCGCCTCTTGGATGGAATGACTTTGCATCATGTTCCACATCATGCCATGTCACTCTGTCCCTCCTCCTCGTAGCTGCTCCTCTCGGCATT
>NW_006159497.1:3525099-3531256 GCF_000334495.1 Tupaia belangeri chinensis | reverse complement strand
GTCTGGCCTGCTCCTGTCGGCATTCTCTAGCAACAGCCCTTTCTTTGACTTCACTGTGCCTTTCAAAACCTTTCCAGCTCACATGCTTCTTTAGTAAAATCTGAAGCTAAACATGCATGCCTTTGGAAGACCTCGGTCCACCTGCTGTTTGAGGATATTTCCAGCAACATCATCTTTAGCACCCCAAGGCAGCCATGCTGGTGTGGATTTGTGCCCGTTGGGCAGCTCATCCTTCTGTTCCGCAGAATTCTTGTCCTGTAACTTCAGTCCAGTGCTCCCAGCCTGATATCTCGGGCCATGCTCAGCAAGTCAAATTCCCCTTTCTTCACTATGGATGGATAAACACAGTCACCTGTCCCTCTGTGCTCCTGGCCCTGTCTCTCTCCCTTCATTCCCATCCTTTTCAGGAGAGCGGACAGCAAGCTCTCTCTACAGAGGGCTGTATAGAGACAAGACAGTGGTGCAGTGGTGAAATGTGAGGCGTTGCCACGTCTGAAGGTTCTCGGTTCAAATCTGGAGATCTCCCTGAGTTTGCCGGGCACGTGCGTGCCTGTGAACTGGGGCTGGCTGAGGCTGGGGTAGACCCAGGCGCTGGAACCCTATTTGGGGCGTGCTCTCTCTCCTCACTCACTCATGCGATAACTAAATAAATAAAATTAAGGGACAGGTAGTAAGTATTTTAGCTGTTACAGGGCATATGGTCTCTTGTAGCAGTTACTCAACTCTGCTTTTGCAGTGTGAAAGCAGTCATAGATAAAATGTAAAGTGGCATGACTATGTCCCAATAAAACTTTATTTACAAAAAGCACATGCAGGCAGGTCAGATTTGGTCCATGGGCTATTATTTCCCAGCCCCTGCTCCAAGATATTCTCTTCAACCTGAACCTTTCTAGTCCTTTTGGCCATTGCTTCCTGGGTGCGCCTTTCGTCCCCCTCCCCACCTCAATGTTTTCTGAATGTCTGTTAGTTTGCACCTCTCTGCTGGGTGGCTCCTAGACTAGGTGCATCACTCTCCGGATGCAATGGTGTAGCCTTCTGTCAGGCACGTTGGACAGGAGAAGGAGCAAGAGCACCCTTGGGAACTCTGGCCTCATGAGAATTGGGCGAGTCTTCTCTGTGAAGGTTGTAAACCCATTAAACCCACAGAGAAGGAAAGAAACCCAAGGCTGATCTATTGAGACTGAGTTTCGTAGCTGACGTGCAGAGATCTCTGACCTTTCTGACAGGGATTAGAGGGGCAAGACATCCCCAGCTCATTCTGTGAGCAGAACTTCCTGAGAACTCAGATGGGGAGAGAGCTGGCATTAGGAAGGTGGAAAGGTCAGTAATTAGGGCTATGGCTGTGCCACAGAGGCAAGAGAAGAAAATGAGACCGCCAGGCCTGAATAATGAGAATCTCTGATGGAGTTAGCAGTGCAGGACAGGTCCTGAACGCTTCCTCCTTCCTCTCGTGGCCAAAAGTTTTTGCATCCACTGAGTGACAAAAAAGAGAATTGTATTTTGCTAAATATGGGAGAGTGATTTTAGGAAAGGTCTCAGAAGGGAGATACAGAGAGTTCATTGGAGGTCACAGAAGCCGAGCCCTCTCTGGGTGTAATGCAGGGATGGCATCGGGCCAGGACACTGCCTGGTCCTTCACACTCGTTCTGCTCATCCTGGACTTGCTTGCCCAGGAGAGCCCATCCATGCAGGCTTCAGGCGTCGTTCCTCAAGGGATAAGGCTTGAATGTTTGTCTTCAGGGTAGACTTCCTGGAACACCAGGTATATCCGCCAACTTTTCTCTTGAGTTTTCCATTTGCATTCATAAACATCTCCCCTGTGTCCTGTCCAGGGTCTCCTTCGTGTGTCCTACCCATTCCTTGGGTAGCACCACCACCTACCCAGCTATGAAGGCAGTGTGCCAGACACCATCTCTAACTCCCCTTTTGCCCTCTCCCCCATCAGCAAGTCCTGATATTCTGAACATTGTCTTAAGTTCTTTGCTCTCTCCACTTCACTGTCATTGTCCTAGCCCAGGACACCTCCATATCTCAGCCGGCTGCGGCGATAGCCTCCTCACTGCCTTCACTGCGCAACCCTCAGCAATTCATTTCCCACCTGGCAGCCAACCTGGTCTTCAGGTGTAAACTGAGTCTTGTTCCTGCTTCCACTTCCCGTTGCCCACGGAGTACCCTCGAGCCCTGAGTCCTTGCCGGCCCCTCCCCTTCGCCTGCTCTGCTTTAGCCACCTGGCCCTTTTTCGGTTCCTTAAGCCCATCAAGTCATTTTTTTTTTTTCCCACCACAGGCCCTTTGTGCTTGCTGTTCTAGGCTGGAAGGATTCTCCTCTGTTCCTGCCCAAACCAGCTTCTTTTCGTCCTTTAGGTCTCGGCCTAAATGTTACTTCCACAGAAAGGTGTTTTCTGTCCCCTTTATAAAGTGGCTCCTTATGATCACGTCTCTGCCTCAACCTCTTGCTGTTCTCGTCACTGACGCAGTTTTTGTTTGCGTCTCTCCCAGTAGCACGTAGGCTCCTTGAGGGCAGCCATGCTGCCTCGTTCTTCACTGCATCGCCAGCACCATTGCAGCGCCTGGTGCACAGTAGTTGCTCAGTGAACGAGTCCAGAATGAGTGGGCCAGTGGGTGGGAGTCACTTCTTTGAAGTACAGACAATGAGCTTAAACACTGTGTTTGTCTCAGACATTCTGCACAATCAGGCACGCAACGAATGATGATGGCAACATCTGTGTCTTGCGGATGTTCATCACCAATCACTAAATTAGTCAACTGTGCCTGGTTTGACAGTTCTGTCTTCAACCTAATGATTTGTTTCTTTTCACTTACGGCGGTTTGCTTTCTTTGGGTCTGTTTCAACATGACAAAGTGGCAGATTATGTTGGTATTTGCTCTCTTATTTACGATGTCATGAACTTAAAAATGTCTTTGATTGTGGGAAGAAACCATAGTTAGGACAGTCAATTAGTCAGGATAATTTGGGTTAGGCTGCAGTAACGACAATCCCCACATCTCAGTAGCTTAATGCAACAACGTTTGTTCTTGGTTATATTACATGACCAGTGTGTGTTGGGGTGTTAAGGGATGCTCTGTCCCCTGTGGTCACGCAGGGATCTAGGCAGACAAAAGCTCCATCTCTATGTTTCCTTCATCACCACTGCAGGGCCGAAGGAATGAGGTGAATCATGCAGTCTCTTAGCACGTCCACCTGGAAGTGAGTGATGTAAGTGACTTCTGCTCATTTTCATTGGACAGGACAGATCACATGGTCATGCCCAGCTCGTGTTCCTTGAAAGGGAACCCAAACATCTGTAAACAGTCTCAGTGACTGCCCAGCAGTTACACAGAAGACCTCATTAGATGTACTTATTTATTTGTGTTTTGAAGCTAATCGTAGTCCATATATACAGCCAGGAGATAGATGTATTTCCAAGCTATGATTGGGCACCATTTTGTCTTCGAATGCCAGACCTAACACTTTTATTAGATGGTAGTGCGGTGGGTGGCGGAAGTGGGGCTCTGAAGTCAGTTTGCTTGGGTTCAGGTGCTATTTCTACCGCTTTTTGGCTGCATGGTTCTTGGCAAGTTCCTTTATTCTTCCATGCTTCAGTTTCTCACCAGTAAAACAGACGGAACAAAATAACAATACTATCTGTGTCTTTGGAATAGCTCTGCGCTGGGCACAGATGGGTCTGACAATATTAGTTGTTATGATTAATTTTGGGGGTAGCTACTAAATTTTGTCAAAATCAGGAGTTCTATAACTGAACACTCGGTTGGGATCTATCGTCGAAAGAACAATCTTCTGAAGAGGAAGGCTTGCTGAGAGGGGCAGAATTTGGTGGGTGTTTTAAAGATCGTGGACGGCAGCTGTACGGCGTCAGGGCTGCGTTCCAGCCTAGGCCATCCGTAGCCAGGCAGCCTTGGCTGAGTTCCAGCAGGTCGCCGAGCCTGACTCATCTGTAATAATGGGGCGAGTGGCACCGCTCTTTCAGGGATAATGATCAGGTAAGGGGATGGAAGTAACTTCCGCTGATGGTCAAAACTGTCGGCTCTGGCAAAAGCGAAGACCAAAATTCCTTGATTGCCCTTGGCTTATGGTTTGTACAGAGTTATCTGGGATTCCCATGTAGTCGACCGCAGTTCGCGTCCCGGACCTGGTGGCTTAAAACTCATGCCGGGCGCATGTGCGTGCGTGCCCAAGATCCCGAGAGGAGAATGGAGGAGAAGGGATTGCGGTGTGGCCATCCCCCCTGGGGGGTCATTTCTCACTTTCTGTCTCTTTGTCTCTCTCTGTCTGGTGAGTGCACGCGTCCTATAGCAAAAAAACACTGCAAAAACAAAACAAAACAAACAAACAAACCTGTCAGCTTCCTGCTGTATTAGTTTTTTATGGAGAGTAACAACTCCTGTGTATCATCTCACTGTTTCTGGGGCCTCAGGAAGATGCCAGCAGGGTCAGTGGAACCGAGGTCTCGTCTGAGGCTCAGGGTGCTCTCCCAAGCTTATTCAGTTTGTTGACCAAATCCAATTTCTCGCAGTTGTTGAACACCACTTTCAGAGCTGTCATCCAGTAGGCAGTTCACAGTGTGGCTGTTTGCTTTCCTTAGAGGCCGGGGGTAAATGTCTCAGATCCTCCACCTTCTTTAAAAGGCTCACCTGACTCAGTCAGGCCCACTCAAGGACAATCTCTCTTTTGAAGAACTCAAAATCCCTGATTAGGGCCTTTAATCACATTTGCAAAGTCCCTTCCTCTTCCTCAGGTAACCTGAGAGCAGACTGCCTGCTAAAGGAGGGGTACTGGGGAGCCACACAAGGAGGCAGGAATCTGGGGGCCCCTCTTAGATCTCCACTTCCCAGGACTTCTTTTCTCCAGGAGGAGCAGGCCTGGGGTTAATTATCACAGGTGAGCACAGCCCGGCCAGGCCGTGAGTGCCTGGTGCTGGGCTGGGCGGGATGAGGCACCGTCTCGTGCTTCTGTTCAGCTGTGCCTGTTCAGCCAGCCAGCACAAGGGAAGGCCAGGCTGTTGGGTTCTGTTTCTCTTTCTCCTGAGACGGTACCTGTGGTCCTCCAGTCCTGCTCCTCCAACCTGGGACTCCCCCAGCTGTGAGTCAGAATCTCTGGGTGCCAGGATCAGATGTACAGGAGGGAATCCTAGGGACAGAGAAGTGCCCGAATACCCGAGGTGCTTCTTCCAGCGACTCTGCAGACTACAGGCAGCAAAGGAAACAAAACTCGAAGTCAGCCCCAGGGGAAACAGATTTTAAGGGGTGATTTTTGCCCCCTAGAATTTGCCAGATGTTAGGGGCTCTTGAAACACAGTGAGCGTTGTCTGAATTTTGCAGGTGGCGGCCCTGGGAAGCCAGTGCTGTGCCAAGAGCCGCAGTACCCAGTCCCTTCATGCTGTGGGCCGTAGGGTGCGCCTTGTCACACGCATGGCAGAAGTCAAGGTCGGCTGCAGACAAAAAGCCACTAACCCCGAGGTCTCTGGACTCCTCTCACGAAGCCTGGAGTATAACAAACAAGGTCTCTCCCAGCGAGGGAGCTGAGGGTCACTCTGAGGTCCTGGTCTGTGGGCCTGTGACAGATCTCCAGCAGGACGGCAGGAGAGGCAATGCCCAGGGAGGCCACGCCATGGGCCGTGAAGCTCCACTCGGCAGGTTGGCATGGCCCCACTACCCGCCAGCATCCGCCCAGCAGAAGGAACAGCAAGTGATTGTTCGCGTGTACCATCAGGCAGGTTGGAGAAGGGACCTCCTTGGTCCGGGAAAGGGGTGGCGTGAGAGAGGGAGATTATGGGGGGGGGGATTCTTCAATCCATATAATTCCAAAAGGGAGGAGGAACTTGGGTCTGGAATGATACTGTTCCCCCAGGGGCAGTCAATGGGAGGCAGGTGAGGGGCCTGGGTCCCCGCCCGGTGCTAAACGTGCTGAGAGCAAGACTCGCCATCAGAGTGCTAAAAGACCACGTGCTGGGACCAGCAGACGACGTAATGGTTACGTTGCCAGACTCCCATGTAGCCGGCCGCAGTCCCAGCTCAAGTCCTAGACCCAGCAGCTTAAAACTCATGCCTCAAATCCCGACAGGAGAAGGGAGGAGAAAGGATTGTGGCATGGCCATCCCCCTGGGGGGTAATTTCTTGCTTTCTGGCCCTCTCTCCCT
>NW_006159497.1:3517486-3524887 GCF_000334495.1 Tupaia belangeri chinensis | reverse complement strand
CCCCTGGGGGGTGATTTCTCGCTTTCTGTCTCTATGTCTCTCTCTGTCTGTCTGGCGAGCGCACGCGACCTACAGTGAAAATCTCTCCAAAAAAAAAAAAAAAAACAAAAAACAAATAAACAAGAAAACAGCCCGTGCCAGCGTGCGTCATCGGTACGTGGTGGTCAGACGGGAGCAAGCGCTGAGTGGGTGGTATCGACTGAGGAGGAACTAAAACGTGCTGGGCAGCACTCGAGTTCCCGGGGGATAGCTGCGTTTGGTCTGAAGGAGCTCCTCCACTGCGTGCACCCTTGCAGGCCTGGGGTGTGACGTGTGTGGGTCTCTCCTGGCCTCCCTCCCCTTTGGCCATTGGCTCATTCACAAACACTCGAGCCTGCTGCGTGTGCACACAGAGGGAGGCACCAGGGCTGGACCGCTGTGCGGTTAGACAAGTTGCTGACCTCTTGGCGCTTCCACGTGATGGAAGGAGATGCTTTAAAAGGCAATTTCAAGGTATGGAGCCTAACTTGGGACAAGATGAGGGCCCAGGCAGGAGGCAGGCAGAGGGGAAGACTTCTGGGGAAGTGTTGTCTGGGCCGAGCCAGAAGGGCGAGTAGGCCTCTTGGACAGAGTGGAGTTTCCGGGGTTGTGGTATGGGCAGTGGGGGAGGGGAGATGAGGTGGGGATGCCTGGTGGTGGGTGTTGCGAGTTCCCTGATGTCTCCCCAAAGACTTGCTTCCGTCCAACCCCTACCCTGAACTTCTGCAGTTGATCGGATTTGGAAATAGGGCCTTCGCGGATGCAGTCAGGCTCAGATGAGGTCTTACCAGATTAACCAATGATTGAGGGCTATATGGCAACGGAGAGGGAGGTGTAGACACACAGTCACAGAGGAGACGCCGGGAGAAGCCAGTACGACGGGGCAGAGGTCCAAGAGATGCGTCCACAAGCTGCATTGCCGGGAGCCAGAGGCACGAAGGAGGCCCCTTCCTGGAGCCTCCAGACAGAGCGTGGTCCTGCAGACCTGGAGTTCGGACTTCTGCCTCCAGACTGTGGGCGTGTGGATTTCTGCAGTCCGAGCCCGGGGTCATGGCCCTGTGTAGTGGCAGGCCTCGGGAACCAATGCAGGCAGAAGGAGTGGGAGGGGATACCTGATCCTCAGTTTCCCAGAGGAGGAAGGTGGTGTAAACCCCCAAAACGTGTGTCACCCACAGGGTTGAAGGAGTACTGCAGCAAACGGGCCCAGCCTACGGGCAGCTGCCACTCAACCCTGGCTGACCGTGCCACGAGCTCAGATTTTTAAAATTAGAAGTTAGACATCAGATTTAAAAAATATATATCACTATGATTACTGTTTGATCTGCCCGAGGGCATGTGCGTTCACCAGAGAGAGACAGCAAGTGAGAAAGCGGGTAAAATTGAGAAAGTGAGTCGTCAGGTCTGAGACTCAAACCACGGTCAGCACCTTACCTACCATGCCGCCTGCTGGCTTCCAGACATTAGATTTTAAAAAGATGTGGAAAATACTCATTTTAAGATATCTCATTCCGATGAGTGGAAACGTGAAAGCTCTGTGAGGACCGGCCCCACGGCTGAGGCCCGATGCGGGGCACGACGGCCAGGCTGCTCAGGGCTCACGCGAGTGTCGGAAGACCGTGACGTCTGGACGTGACTGCCACACAATTCCATTTGCTGTGGGGTAGCATGAAAAGGACTAAATTCCCCCAGACATTGCGAAAGGTATGAGGAGTGCCTTCCACATGTTCCTGGGAAATGCGTACGAGAAAACGGCTTTTTTTGCACCAGAATAAACTTAAAGGTTAGTCCCATTTTCCATGCCCTTTCGAGCTCCTCTCGTACATACTAAGAAACTGAGTGCTGTCCCGAATGACTGTCAGGGAGACATCTGAGGTCTGGAATCCCCCACCCCAGTGTCCCAGGGCAGGAAAGGACTCGGGTCCTGTCTGGGGACAGTCTGCTCGTCGGTCTTCAGTCGGTGGGGATCTCGTAACTTGGTGGATTCTGATTTAGGTCTGGGTGGAGCCTGAGGGTCCCCGTTTCTGCTGCTCCCACGTCGGTGCCCATGCTGCTGCTGAGGGCCTAACGCCAGCAGAGGTTCTCCAGGACCTGGGCAACTGCTCGCCCCGAAAGAGAGACCGCCAGTGGAGAAGCTCACTGAACCTGGCCGGTCGCTCAGCGCTGGGGGTGGGTGGGGGAGCCACACAGGAAGGCAGGGGTGAGGTGACCTCTGCCTTGTTTTCCATGGGGGCGGTGAAGCAAAGCGGGCTCACGGTGGCAGGAGGGTCTGGAACAGGGTCTGGGAGAGGGTCAGAGAGAGTTCCCTTGTGGCTTTGGCTGGGCGGGTCTTTCTGAGAGGAAGCAAAGTGCAAGAACCAGCTGTTCTCCTCCTTACCCAGGCCCATGGCGTCTGGCCTCTCTTCTCAGCTGACATTTTTCCTTGCACTCCTGGAAAAATTAGACTCATAAATTGAATCCTCCTTCAGGCAGTTTAACTCACACGGCCAAGCACTTACTCAGCAGATAACCACCCGTCTCATTAACCTTGGCTCACTCTCAGGAGTTTTTGGGGGAGGCGGTGTTGGTTGTGGTGGTGGTCGAGCTTAGGAATTATTCTTTGACTATTCTTGAGTGTGTTGGGAGCAGAGCCTCGTAGCTTCCTGAGTAAATGTCACTGGTGTTGCCAGCCCTACTTTCGAGTATTATTGACGTGTGTGTATTGTGTGTGTGTTCAGAAGAACGTACACTGTTTTTTTTTTTAAGAGAGATTTTTGCTATTGGGCGTGTACATTTGCTGGAGAGACAGAAAGAGACAGAGAGACAGAAAGTGAGAAATCACCTCCAAGGGGAGACGACCACGCCCCAATCCCTTCTTCTCCGTTCTCCTCTCGGGACCTTGGGCACGCATGTACATGCACCTGGCGTGAGTTTCGCGTTGTCATGTTGACGACATGAACCGCGATTGGCCATGTGGGAGTCCAGTGACATAACCATTATGCCATCTGCTGGTCCCATGCACACATTTTAAATGCTGACTAGTTCTGTAACCTCTCCCTGGAGGGGCTCCAGGGTGGCCAGGAGACCTGCACAACCAATGCCATGTTTCTCACAATGTCCTTTGTCTGCCTGCGTCAGATGCCCTGGAGAACTTGTTAAAGTGCAGAGACTGGGCCCACCAGGGACCTGCCCGATCTGAACCTCGGGGGCTGGAGCCCAGGGATCTGCATTTTGGTCAGCGCTTTGACCCTGACGCACACACGTGTGGAGTCCTTGGTGTAGATGAGGCCAGTGAGGTTCCCCCTGCACGTCCACCGGCGCCCCGCTGTTTTTTTGGGTATGGAACATACTCTGTGCTCTGTGACAAGGACCCAGGTTTCTCAGGGACCACCGTGCCGACTCGTGACGGTCCCCGTGGTCCCGAGGGGTGATATTTGTAGCCTACCTTCATTTCCTCATGTCAACAGCCCTGGTGTTCATCTGGGGGCCTTTGCCCAAGACATACTCCAGGTAAGGGAGTCGCCACTGGGGCCAAGCCTCGAGTGCCCCCTCAGGCTCCTGCCCAGCCTGTCCCTCCTTCAGGCAGTTTAACTCACACGGCCAAGCACTTACTCAGCAGATAACCACCCGTCTCATTAACCTTGGCTCACTCTCAGGAGTTTTTGGGGGAGGCGGTGTTGGTTGTGGTGGTGGTCGAGCTTAGGAATTATTCTTTGACTATTCTTGAGTGTGTTGGGAGCAGAGCCTCGTAGCTTCCTGAGTAAATGTCACTGGTGTTGCCAGCCCTACTTTCGAGTATTATTGACGTGTGTGTATTGTGTGTGTGTTCAGAAGAACGTACACTGTTTTTTTTTTTTAAGAGAGATTTTTGCTATTGGGCGTGTACATTTGCTGGAGAGACAGAAAGAGACAGAGAGACAGAAAGTGAGAAATCACCTCCAAGGGGAGACGACCACGCCCCAATCCCTTCTTCTCCGTTCTCCTCTCGGGACCTTGGGCACGCATGTACATGCACCTGGCGTGAGTTTCGCGTTGTCATGTTGACGACATGAACCGCGATTGGCCATGTGGGAGTCCAGTGACATAACCATTATGCCATCTGCTGGTCCCATGCACACATTTTAAATGCTGACTAGTTCTGTAACCTCTCCCTGGAGGGGCTCCAGGGTGGCCAGGAGACCTGCACAACCAATGCCATGTTTCTCACAATGTCCTTTGTCTGCCTGCGTCAGATGCCCTGGAGAACTTGTTAAAGTGCAGAGACTGGGCCCACCAGGGACCTGCCCGATCTGAACCTCGGGGGCTGGAGCCCAGGGATCTGCATTTTGGTCAGCGCTTTGACCCTGACGCACACACGTGTGGAGTCCTTGGTGTAGATGAGGCCAGTGAGGTTCCCCCTGCACGTCCACCGGCGCCCCGCTGTTTTTTTGGGTATGGAACATACTCTGTGCTCTGTGACAAGGACCCAGGTTTCTCAGGGACCACCGTGCCGACTCGTGACGGTCCCCGTGGTCCCGAGGGGTGATATTTGTAGCCTACCTTCATTTCCTCATGTCAACAGCCCTGGTGTTCATCTGGGGGCCTTTGCCCAAGACATACTCCAGGTAAGGGAGTCGCCACTGGGGCCAAGCCTCGAGTGCCCCCTCAGGCTCCTGCCCAGCCTGCCTGCTGGGCCGCCCTCCTCGCTGTCATGCTTCTCAGCATCACCCTGGGCCCTCCTGATCCAGCACCTGGACGCAGCCCTCACCTCCGGGCTTTGCTTCTGGGACATCACGCGTCTGGCTTGCTGTGAGCTCATCTCATTGCATCCTCCTGTCAGCCTTGCCCAGTAGGAACTGTCACCAGCCCCGTTTTATAGGTGAGGAAACTGAGCCTTGGGCTATGCTTAGGAGCCCAGAAAGGACTGGACCCTGGGGCTGTTGGCCCCAACTCCCAAACTCTTAGCCTCTCTGTAGGCGGAGTTGATGGGGGTCGGCATGGGGTGGTGGGACCGGTATTGGGACCGGGGAGCCTCCAGTTGGCCCTTTATTCCTCTCCTCCAAGTCCTCCCGGTTGAGAAGGGCATTCATGGTGGGCCGCTCTGAAAGTATGCTGCGGGTAGAAGGCGAGGTCCCCGAGCTGGGTTGTGGCTGCCCTACCCACGTGGAGCCGGAGCCGGTGTGCGTACCTCCAGGCCTGGCTGGCTGCGAACAAACCTTCCGACAGCCTGAGCTGAGCCAGGCAGAGACGCCCAGCTGAGGCAGGCCTTGTGGTGGAGTCTCCCTGCCACCTCCACCCCTGCCTAAGCAAAGCCCCCGTGGTCCCAGTGGCACCTCCTGGGTCCCAGTGGAATGCTTCTTTCCTGTACCTGCCCTGGTGGGGAGGCCTTCCAGGGCTTTGTGGGGGTCCATTTCAAGCCTGGGATCTTGCTCGCGGCCGCCTGCATGTTTGAATTTTGCACTTGCGCCCGCAGGCTGTGCTACCAAGAGGAGGATAATTAATAAACGGCTCTGGGACGGTGAGAACTCCCAGGCCCTCCCTAGGTCCAGCCTCTCACTTGTGCCTGTGGCAAACTCAGGCATCTCAGGCCCCACCGGTAGAAGGGAGCCAGGCAGGGCCCTGGCAGGGAGCTGTGGAGCCATGGACGGGGCGGCCCCTGCGTGCGTGATCACAGACGTGGCTGGTACTAACATGGGGAGCAGTGACTCGAGAGAGAATTGTTTAGTCGTGTTTGGTTTACCGTGTGGTCTTCTAGATTATTCTCTGCACATACATTTGTGTGAGACACGTGCACACACAAGTGGATTATGCTGCACGTGCTGTTCTTCACACTTCCGCTTCTTTACGTAGGATGTAGTGTGGACCTCTTCCGAGAGTACACGGGGACCGCCTCGTTAGAAAACCCTATGGTGGGACAGGTCTGGAGAATTGTCTAAGCAATCCTGCCTCACGAACGTAAGGAGTGACCACTGCTAGGTATTTGGGCTCCCCTGTGTGTGTGCAGAGAGGAGCTCAGTCGTGTACGTTTTCAGCTGGGTTAGCTGGTCTCCCAGTTCACTTCACCCACTTCTCTCTGGTCCCCAAATCCACTCCCCTCAGGGCCTACTGATTGGGTGACCGGTGTCCTTTGGGTCTCGTTTGTTAGCCCATGTGAGGATCGATTAGCTTGGACAGCAGCTAACTCTTGGCCAAACTATTCTATCAGGTAACTGCGCCCCTCGCTAACTGCTTCCCCCGCCCCCACGTTATTGGGAAGAAAACTCCAAGCATCATATCACCACGTTTATAAATATCTCGGTATACTCCATGCCTTCGAAGCAAGTGGACAAGCTTCCACTGATAAATACGCCACAGCGGCTTATCCTGTCCCCTATCAATGTTCACTTCAGCGGTGTCTCATGCGCAGAAGACACATTTTCTAGTTGTGAGTGTGGCACTCAGCATGTCTGAGGAGGCCCTGGGACTAGTGGCCTTGTCTCTGGATTTAGAGCAGTGAGTACCTCTCTACTGCTGCCCCAAGCACTTCCAGACCCGTCGTGCGGAGGGCCACGCTTGTGGGCAGCCAAGAGGGCGGGGGGGTGTAGACAGTGGGCTGGGGTGGGCGCTCATCCCACAGGAGGGCAGGGGGTGCAGACAGTGAGCTGGGGCGGAGCTCTTCCCACAGGAGGGCAGGGGCTGCAGACAGTGGGCTGGGGTGGGCGCTCATCCCACAGGAGGGCAGGGGGTGCAGACAGTGAGCTGGGGCGGAGCTCTTCCCACAGGAGGGCAGGGGCTGCAGACAGTGGGCTGGGGTGGGCGCTCATCCCACAGGAGGGCAGGGGGTGCAGACAGTGAGCTGGGGCGGAGCTCTTCCCACAGGAGGGCAGGGGCTGCAGACAGTGGGCTGGGGTGGGCGCTCATCCCACAGGAGGGCAGGGGGTGCAGACAGTGAGCTGGGGCGGAGCTCTTCCCACAGGAGGGCAGGGGCTGCAGACAGTGGGCTGGGGTGGGCGCTCATCCCACAGGAGGGCAGGGGGTGCAGACAGTGAGCTGGGGCGGAGCTCTTCCCACAGGAGGGCAGGGGCTGCAGACAGTGGGCTGGGGTGGGCGCTCATCCCACAGGAGGGCAGGGGGTGCAGACAGTGAGCTGGGGCGGAGCTCTTCCCACAGGAGGGCAGGGGCTGCAGACAGTGGGCTGGGGTGGGCGCTCATCCCACAGGAGGGCAGGGGGTGCAGACAGTGAGCTGGGGCGGAGCTCTTCCCACAGGAGGGCAGGGGCTGCAGACAGTGGGCTGGGGTGGGCGCTCATCCCACAGGAGGGCAGGGGGTGCAGACAGTGAGCTGGGGCGGAGCTCTTCCCACAGGAGGGCAGGGGCTGCAGACAGTGGGCTGGGGTGGGCGCTCATCCCCACAGCCTGGGCGGCCCCGGAGGGGGCATGGGGACGGACG
>NW_006159497.1:3505492-3514958 GCF_000334495.1 Tupaia belangeri chinensis | reverse complement strand
GGCGCCCATCCCACAGGAGGGCAGGGGGTGCAGACAGTGAGCTGGGGCGGAGCTCTTCCCACAGGAGGGCAGGGGCTGCAGACAGTGGGCTGGGGTGGGCGCTCATCCCCACAGCCTGGGCGGCCCAGGAGGGAGCATGGGTCAGGCCTGTGAGTGGGGAGGCTGCTGGTTTTACCAGTGGGTGCCAGTAAGTGTAAGGGCTCGGGTTAGACAGTGGGGGTGTCTGAGTTTCCTGACATTGCTGTGACAAATGGCCTTAACTTGATGCTTCAAACAGTGGAAGGGTATTCTCTTGTGGTTCTGGAGGCCAGAGGTTCTAAGTCAAGGTGTCGGCAGGGCTGTGCTCCCTCTGATGGCCCTGCAGGAGGAGCCGTCCTTGCCTCTTTCAGTACGTGATTGCGTCGCTCCAGCCTCTGCCTCCATCTTCCCACAGCATTTTTCCCGCATTTATGGGGTCTTCCCATCTTTTCTAAGAATGCAAGAAACTGAGTTCAGGACCCACCCCATCCAGCACAATCTCATTGCTACCCTTAACTAGCTACACCTGCAAAGACCCTGTTCCAAATCGGTCTCACTTGGAGGTCTCAGGTGGGCATGGATTTAGAGGACACTGTTCAGCCCATAATGGGGGTACCCTGGTACTTCTGGTTGCCCCAAAGGGCCAGGGCATCTTTCCTTTCTGAGGCCAATTGAGTGTAACTGTGGCAGCCAGGCAGTCACAGTCCAGCCCCAGAGTCCACAGAGAATGTTCCCACGCAGGAGACCAAGAACCCAGCTGTAGCAATTGAGTGGGACCAGCCACAAGAAGCCTGGAGGTTAGTGTTTCTGGAGTTGCTTCAGCAGCTCCATGGAATCAGGGGATGGAGATTCTGCAATTCTCTTGGTTTTCTCCTCATGGTTGCAAAATGGCTGCTGAGACCCCAGCAAGGAATCTTTACATAGCTTCATCCAAAGGGGTGAAACATGAGTGAAAGAAGGTTGTGGATGGCTGAGGTGTATGAGTGTGTGTATGTGTACATGTGTACATACATGTGTGTGTGTGAGAGAGACAGAGACAGAGATGAGAGAAATAGAGAAATACTGGTCTCTTTATGAGAGAGGAGACATCTTCCCAAGAAGTTCCAGAGATCTTTCTATTTGCTCATGGACTGAGTCTGGGTCACATGTCCACCCTAGCTGCAAGAGAGGCTAGGAAAGCAATGACCTGTTTCGGGTCACATCTTTTTGTTTTAACTTTATTTAGGTTTTTGCCATAAGGTATGTGCACTTGCTGGAGAGAGACAGAGAGAAGGGAGATGAGCAATCACCCCCGGGGGGAATGCCATGCGACATCCCTTCTCCTCCTTTCTCCTCTAGAGATTTTGGGCATGCATGCACACGCACCCAGCATGACTTTCAAGCCTCCTGCTCTGGGACTCAAACAGTTGTTGGCCATGTGGGAATTCAACACCTTAACCACCACACCACCTGCTGGCCCCTTGTTCAGCCTCTTTAAAGAGACATGAGAAAGAAAGAACTAGCAGGGGCTTTAGCCACTCTTTTTTATTTTTTTGAGAGATTTTTGCTATAGGGCACATGGGCTCACCAGAAAGAGAGAGACAGAGAGACAGAAAGCGAGAAATCACCCGCTGGGGGGATGGCCACGCCACAATCCCTTCTCCTCCATTCTCCTCTCGGGATCTTGGGCATGCACACACATGCACCTGGTATGAGATTAAGCCACCCAAGTCAGGACTCGAACTGCGTTCAACTACATGGGAGTCCAGCGACATAGCCATTATGCCAACTGCTGGTCCCGCCACTCTTGAGCAAACAACCTTCCATTTCTCCCCACACACACCATATAATTCACGGTGTTCTTCTATTTCACTGCATCCAAACTCCTGCCTTGCAAAGTTATAGAACCTTGCTTATCGCTCAAGGGTTCCCCGCACAACCAATATCAGGGTCAGCCTCATTATGAGGCAGTGTGTTTGGAGGCCTTATGGCCCTCATGGGGCTTTTAGAGAAACCTTGTCTAGTCAGTAGTTCAGGCCCACCCTCCCCACCCCTTCCCAGTCGTGACAATGCAGATGTGAACAGCCTTGTCCATAAATACTGTATATCTATGACTAGACTTGGGCAGGTCGGATTTCTGGAGGGACTGCAGTGTTTGAGGACCTGTGCAGGCTTTCTGTAGGGCCACCTGAAGAGTCCACTCACTTGTCTTCAAGTTGACTCTAACCCAGGTTTTCGGGGAACGCCAGGCAGGAGTATGCATTTCTCTCTCTTCGCCTCTCATCCGTGACCGGGCCTGCCGTGCCTCCCTGTCTTGAGTGAGGCTGTCTGATGGCTCCAGGGCTATTGATGCATTATTCAGACATCTTTTCATATCACCTACGGAGGCACCAGCTGGGGACAACAAACACTACAAACATGGCACCAAGAAAAAAGAATGTGTAATCAGTCTTTAAAAATTCCTTCTCGTCTGCCAAGTGCGGCACGTGGGGCTGGGAAGTGAGCATCTGGCTGGTCTCACTAATTCAGAGGCGGCTTCACTCCGCAAATGATGGTTGCTTCCCTGTTGGCTTCTCCCCAGCCTCTGCAAAGGGCATATCCCAGGAGCCTCGGCAGACTGTACGTGTCTGAGGCCACCAGGGAGAGAAAAGACGTTTTACACGCATTATATTGCTTCAGTGAGTGGGGCGTGTTATTTCTGGCTCTGTTTCTTGGAAGCTGACAAAGAGGTGGGACTTACTGGTTATTGCTTACTTATTTTCTTCCCATTTTGTAATTTTTTTTGAGAATTTTTTGCTATAGGGCGTGTACACTTGCCAGAAAGAGAGAGAGAGAGAGAGAGAGAGAGATAGAGAGAGAGAGAGAGAAGGAGGGAGGGAGAGATCACTTCCTGGAGGCTGGGGTGGCCATGCCACAATCCCTTCTCCCTTCTCAGGATCGTGGGCACGCACACTGGGTCTGGGACTTGAACCGTGGTCGACCACATGGGAGTCCAGTGACATAGCCATTATGCCAACTGCTGGTCCTGTTTTGTAATTTTTTAGCAAGGTGTAACAGTTACGTAGTAACGTGCTCTTACCATCAATGTGCAACATGATGCTTTTTCAGCATGTGCACACCTGTGGCTGTGGGTTGAACCATGTCCCCAGTGAGACATGTTGGAGTTCTAAGCCCCAGGGTCTCAGAATGTGACAGCCTTGGAGACAGGATTGTTGCAGATATAATTAGCTCCGGTGAGAACCCACTGGGTTAGGGTGGCCCTTCGTCCAATGTGCCCGGGGTCCTAAGAAGAGATTAGAACGCAGACGCACACACAGGACACGCTGCGTCATGACGAAGGGAGAGACCGATGTGGTACGTTCACGTGCCCACGAGCCCCAGGGCTTGCAGGAGCCACTGGAAACGGAGAGGCAAGACGGCTTTTCTCTGGAGCCTTCAGAAAGAGTGTACCCACGCCAACTAGGGGTGTCCCCACGCCAACTTGATTTTAGACTTTGAGCCCCCAGAACTTGTGAAGCCAACGTTTTCCATTGTTTGAAGCCACCCAGCTTGTGACACTTTGTTACCACAGTCTGAGGAAATGAGTATACCCCCGTAGCTACCCCTGCCAGGTACCTGTGGAACCTTGCAGCACCCAGAAGACCCCCGTGCCCCTGCCAGGTTACCACCTCCCTGCCCGCCAAGGGGACTGTCCGTCCAATGTCCACCATTGTTGGTCACTTTTGCCTATCTAGAGCATCACATGGGGCTTCAGAAAGTTTAGGGAAAATGCATATTACGAAAAAGCTATCCATGGATTTTGCATGTATATTACATGTAATACGTTTTAGTTTTTGCTGTACAGTTTTGCTCCAGGGCACAAACGGAAAGTGTGTGCTTGCCAAAGACAAAGAGACAGTGAGAAATCACCCCTAAGGAGAGGCGGCCATCCACAACCCCTTCTCCTCCATTCTCCTCTCAGGATCTTGGCACACGTGCACACGTGCCTGGTGTGTTTTTCAAACTGCCAGGTCCACGACTCAAACAACGCAGTCGGCCATGTAGGTAGGATCCAGACTCCTTAACCACTATGCCATGGTCTGGCTCTCAATTTTCTTTGAACCAATATATCTGTTGACTTGTGTCCGGTTGGCAAACGGCAGCCCAGAGGCCACATCCAGCCCACCACCTGCTTTTGTAAATAAAGTTTTATTGGAACCTAGCCATGCCATTCCTTTACATGTCAGTACCCGCCAGGTGAAAATGCATGTATAGACAGATGCAGACATACATGTTTGTAACGGCCTTATTGAGAGTAGCCAAAAAGTGGAAACCCTCATTTTCATCAACTGATGACTGTATTTACCAATTGTGGTCTGTCCATACAACAAAATGTCATTCGGCAATGAAAACAAACCGAAGTACTAATGCATGCTGCCGTGCAGGTGACTCTTGAAAGCATGAGGTTTTCAAAAAAGGAGGTTGAGGGAACCAGCAGTTAGCGTAATGGCTATGTCGCTGGACTCCCACGTAGTCGACCGCGGTTCGTGTCCCGGACTCGGGGGCTTAAAACTCACGCCGGGCACGTGTGCGTGCGTGCCTAAGATCCCGAGAGGAGAACGGAGGAGAAGGGATTGCGGCGTGACCATCCCCCCTGGGGGGTGATTTCTCGCTTTCTGTCTCTGTCTGTCTGGTGAGCGCACGCGCCCTACAGTGAAAATCTCTCCAAAAAAAAAAAAAAGGAGGTTGACACCGAAGGCCACATCTGGTGTGATTCCCGAATGTGGAATGTTCAAGGTAAGCAAACGCACTGGCACAGAAAGCTGATCTGTGCTTGCCTGGGACTGGGCGGAGGGAGGATGGGAGTGGCTTCTAATGAGTATGGGGCTCTTTTTTTGAGTTAAAATGTTCTGGAGGGCCAGCAGGTGGCATGGGGGTTAGGGCAGCTGGATTCCCCCTGGCCCAATATGATTTGAGTCTGGGACTTGGTGGCTTGAAAATCACTCCAGGTGTGTGTGCGTGCGCACACTCATGCCCAAAACCCAAGAGGAGAATGGAGGAAAAGGGATCGTGGCATGGCCATCTCTGCTGGAGGGTGATTTCTCACTTTCTCTCTCTCCTTCCCTCTCGCTCGCTGGCGAGTGCTCACACTTAAGGCAAACTGAGAAAAGAAAACGTCCTGGACTTAGAGAATGGTGGTGGTCGCACAGCTCAGCGACTACAACTACTGACGTACACACTTTCAGAGCGTGGACACCACGTGTGAACTACGCACTTTCAGAGCGTGGACACCACGTGTGAACTACGCACTTTCAGAGCGTGGACACCACGTGTGAACTACGCACTTTCAGAGCGTGGACACCACGTGTGAACTACGCACTTTCAGAGCGTGGACACCACGTGTGAACTACGCACTTTCAGAGCGTGGGTACCACGTGTGAACTACGCACTTTCAGAGCATGGACACCACGTGTGAACTACGCACTTTCAGAGCGTGGACACCACGTGTGAACTACGCACTTTCAGAGCGTGGACACCACGTGTGAACTACGCACTTTCAGAGCGTGGACACCACGTGTGAACTACGCACTTTCAGAGCGTGAGTACCACGTGTGAACTACACACGTTGAGAATGTGAATACCACGTGTGAGCCACACCCTAACAACTTCAGTGCTGTGGAAGACTCCCAAGGGGGCACTGAACCAGGCTGCACCTCCAAGGCCCACCCTCTATTCCTGGACATCTTCGTTCAGGTCTTTCCTAGGAAATACCAAATGATCAGTTTTATATGCTCAGGGGAAACACACGCATCCACCCAAGAAATGGTGTAGCAGGGTGGCCGAACCGTTGCGTGGACTTCCTGCTGTGCCTCTCGTGGGCGGAGCCTCAGTGTCCCCACCTGTGAGTGGGGTTGGTAATAGCAGTGCCAGTCTCGTAGGGCTGCTCTGAGGAGGAAAAGGGTGAATGAACGAGTCGTATGTGGAAGTGTGGTGCTGGGTACCAAGCACTCAGCAGGGCTTTTCCCGCCTCAGCGTCAGGGACCTGGGTCTGGACCCTGGCTTGTCATTGATCTTGGGAGTGTCTGCAGCTGACTCAGTGACTCGGTGTCCAAGAGATAAGTGTAAGATCAGGCCCGTGCTGTGGTCCGGGTATGAAGGTCAGGGACAAAAATGATGCCCCTGGACTGAACACTACCACCAGCCTTCCGTCCCGAGTCATGTTGGCATTCCCCACAGCCCTGGTTCTGAGCGTGGAGTAAGTAAAGCTTGAAAGGATCAGACGGTGCCTGGGCCACACGTAATCGCAGTGAGTTTTAATATTCAAATTAGAATTTGAGTGAACTCGGATAATCAAAAACTTTTGAATTCCACTCCCCAGTCTCTGCCAGGTCTCCTCAAGGATGAATAGCTTTGAAATGGCCATAAATTTGCATAATGGCTTCCATAAAGCTAATCATTTTAGGTCTGGAAGTATTTTTGCCTGGGGCCATTACAGTCCTGCTTCCCTGGCTGGGGCAACCATGGGGTAATTGAGGACTTTTTAGGTGGAGCAAAGGGATGTCGAGTTTAGCTGTGGCCCTACTTGGAGCAGCGAAGGACAGACCAGACTCCGGGGCAAGGTGGTATTGAAACCCATTCCTTTTTTTTTTTTTTCTTGGTTTTGTTTTGTTTTAAAGGCTTTTGTCGTAGGCCACGTACACTGGCCAAAGAGAGACAGAGAGACAGTGAGAGGGAAAGTGAGAAGTCAGCCCCAAAGGGGGATGGCCATGCTGCAATCCCTTTTCTTCCACTCTCCTCCTGGGATTTTGGGCACACACGCACACGGTGTGATTCTGAAGCTGCACGCTCCAGGACTCCAACCATGTGGGAAACCTGTTCCTCTAGCTGTTTGGAGGGTTGTTGGGGCAGAGGGTGGAGTCCAGGGGAGACTGGAGAAGGCATGTATAGGTAATGTGGGGGATGTATCCGTCCGGGTCTGTCTGCCTGGTGGCCAGTGATGTCTGGTAAGATTTTCTTACCATCGTTGTCTCCTGCGGTTCCAGGATTCCCAGGGGCCCACGGAGAAGTGGTCTTGGTAGCGCTGACTCTGGTCCTGTGCTAGTGGGGTTTGCACGTTTTAGACATGCGCCGGAAGGATCTGTTGTCATGGTGATGGAAGGAGAATTGCTATAATGCATTTTATTGTTTTCTCTAGCCAACACACTGGATTGGTACAAAATTCAAAAGGCATGAAGGGGCGTACATTGGAAAGACAGCCTTCCACCCCTTGCCCCGCCTGCAGCTCCTGCCCTGCAGGACGCCAGTGTTACCAGCTTCTCGTTTCTTTCCACAGTGTCTCTAATGTCTATGTCTGGACCATATCTACGTCTGTATCCGCATGGGGAGACTTCAGAAAGTTTGTGTAAAAATGGAATTAAAATATGAGTTTATTTGGGTGCAAAAAACCTGATATCATGCATAGTTTTTCCTTTTTTAAAAAATTTTTCCAAGAGGGCATGTGTGCTTGTCAGAGAGAGATGGGGGAGGGGAGCAGGAGAGCTTAGGGTGTGGTCACACTGCAATCCCTTCTTTCAGGATTTTAGGGATGTGTGCACATGTGCAGGATGTGTTTTTCAGGCTGCTGGGTCCGGGACTCAAATCATGCAGTCAACCACGTGAGATCTGGCTGCCAGCCTGTCTGGGGTCAGCTCACAACCACCAGGATATGGGCTGGTCCCATAGTTCTTTTCCCCCCAAAACAAGCATTTCCCATGAATTTTAAAGTGCTTGTCAGAGGGGATGTGTGCTCACCAGAGAGGTAGAGAGGGAAGGAGGGGGAAGCACCCCCCAGTCGTATTGCAATCCCCTCGCCTCCATTTCTCCATCCTACTGAGATCTTGAGCATGCATGCACATTCATGTGCCCAGCGTGTATTTCAAGCCACTGGAGCCGGGATTTGAGCCATAGCCGGCCATGTGAGATCCAGCTACCTTAACCACCATGCCACTGGGCAGCCCCATCCTGACTGTTTCTGAAGATCCTGTGTAGCTGTTTATCTCCTACAAATGAGATGGTACTATAAACACTGTTTTGTACCTTACTTTTCTCATTTAAATTATGTATTCATTTCTTAGGGCTGCTATAACAAATTTTCACTTAAAACAACATTTTCCTTACATTGTAAAAATTACATTGTAATAAAAAATAGTTACGGCATGGGCGTAGAGAGGGCAACTGTAGATGACTGGACAGGGGTGGGTGCTACGGAGGGGATTGGAAAAAAACATTTAACAGACACAGGAACGCAGGTGAGCTGGGCACGCGGGTTGTGGAACAGCGCGGCGTGGCTGAGTGAAGACACAGACATTGCCAAGCTTACGTATACTCCGCAAACGTGGTGGTCTTTGTTGGAAACGATGAAGATGCTAGTGTTCTTGATTGTATGCATGCATCGAAAATCCGTGTTGTGCCTCCCAAAGATGTACACCAACTAATGTAAATAAGAAATGATCAATTTAAATAGGAAAAGGACAGTGATGAAGGTTAGATGTCCTAAATAGTCTCACTGGGCCAGAGTCAAGATGCTCTCTTGCCCTTTCCAGCACTGGGAGGCCGCTACATGCCTGGGCTGTGGTCCGTTTAAAGCTAGCAGGGTGCTGTCTCTGGATGTCTCTCGCCTCTGACCCTTCTCCCTCCCTGTTTAAGGAGCCTTGTGATTACAGTGGGTTTACCTGGATCATCCGGGTTGATCACATTTGCAAAAGTCCCTTGTGCCATGGGAGATGACGTATGTGGGGGTCCCAGGGACTAGAATGTGGACATTTTTTTGGTGGGGAGAGGGGTTATGATTCTGCCTACCACAATTTACCTTGGAGACCATCCCGTGTCAGCACATAACTCTCTGTGTCTTTTTCCTTTCCGTCAGCGACACACATACGACTCCATGTTCGGGTACGCCCTGGCTGAACCATCCCCTCTTGTTGGATGTTTAGCTTGTCTCTAGCCTTCTGCTCTTGTGAATGCTGTAAGCAGCACTTCACTGGGCACCCTGGCTAGTGTATCTGTAGGATGAATTCAGCCAGTGGAACTGCCGCCTCAAAGGGTAAGCATGTTTGCCGTTTTATAGAATGTTGCCAATCTGCTGTAAGAGCAGTTAAATATTCCTTCATTATGGAAAAGTTCTGCTCTATAAAAGGTAGAGTAATTGAATGGCATTTGTGTCCCTCACTCAGCTGCGACAACCATTACCAGCTCCTGGGCGTCTTGTTTCATGTGCACCCAGAAGGGCCCTCTGCAGGTCTCAGTTACCGAGGAGCAAAGCCCAGACAGCGTATATTCTAAGACAGACATTTGGAAATCTTTCACACAGTAGCATCTGTTAATGAGATTCCTGTGGAAGGACTGAACAGAGGAGAGTCCTTGGCAGAATGTCGCATTCTGGGCATCTGTGAGCATCCTGGGCCAGCGACCTTTCACCTGGGAGAGCCTGGGAGTGTGCTTGCAGTCGTCA
>NW_006159497.1:3493444-3505461 GCF_000334495.1 Tupaia belangeri chinensis | reverse complement strand
TTTCCAAGAGGGCATGTGTGCTTGTCAGACAGAGATGGGGGAGGGGAGCAGGAGAGCTTAGGGTGTGGTCACACTGCAATCCCTTCTTTCAGGATTTTAGGGATGTGTGCACATGTGCAGGATGTGTTTTTCAGGCTGCTGGGTCCGGGACTCAAATCATGCAGTCAACCACGTGAGATCTGGCTGCCAGCCTGTCTGGGGTCAGCTCACAACCACCAGGATATGGGCTGGTCCCATAGTTCTTTTCCCCCCAAAACAAGCATTTCCCATGAATTTTAAAGTGCTTGTCAGAGGGGATGTGTGCTCACCAGAGAGGTAGAGAGGGAAGGAGGGGGAAGCACCCCCCAGTCGTATTGCAATCCCCTCGCCTCCATTTCTCCATCCTACTGAGATCTTGAGCATGCATGCACATTCATGTGCCCAGCGTGTATTTCAAGCCACTGGAGCCGGGATTTGAGCCATAGCCGGCCATGTGAGATCCAGCTACCTTAACCACCATGCCACTGGGCAGCCCCATCCTGACTGTTTCTGAAGATCCTGTGTAGCTGTTTATCTCCTACAAATGAGAGTGTACTATAAACACTGTTTTGTACCTTACTTTTCTCATTTAAATTATGTATTCATTTCTTAGGGCTGCTATAACAAATTTTCACTTAAAACAACATTTTCCTTACATTGTAAAAATTACATTGTAATAAAAAATAGTTACGGCATGGGCGTAGAGAGGGCAACTGTAGATGACTGGACAGGGGTGGGTGCTACGGAGGGGATTGGAAAAAAACATTTAACAGACACAGGAACGCAGGTGAGCTGGGCACGCGGGTTGTGGAACAGCGCGGCGTGGCTGAGTGAAGACACAGACATTGCCAAGCTTACGTATACTCCGCAAACGTGGTGGTCTTTGTTGGAAACGATGAAGATGCTAGTGTTCTTGATTGTATGCATGCATCGAAAATCCGTGTTGTGCCTCCCAAAGATGTACACCAACTAATGTAAATAAGAAATGATCAATTTAAATAGGAAAAGGACAGTGATGAAGGTTAGATGTCCTAAATAGTCTCACTGGGCCAGAGTCAAGATGCTCTCTTGCCCTTTCCAGCACTGGGAGGCCGCTACATGCCTGGGCTGTGGTCCGTTTAAAGCTAGCAGGGTGCTGTCTCTGGATGTCTCTCGCCTCTGACCCTTCTCCCTCCCTGTTTAAGGAGCCTTGTGATTACAGTGGGTTTACCTGGATCATCCGGGTTGATCACATTTGCAAAAGTCCCTTGTGCCATGGGAGATGACGTATGTGGGGGTCCCAGGGACTAGAATGTGGACATTTTTTTGGTGGGGAGAGGGGTTATGATTCTGCCTACCACAATTTACCTTGGAGACCATCCCGTGTCAGCACATAACTCTCTGTGTCTTTTTCCTTTCCGTCAGCGACACACATACGACTCCATGTTCGGGTACGCCCTGGCTGAACCATCCCCTCTTGTTGGATGTTTAGCTTGTCTCTAGCCTTCTGCTCTTGTGAATGCTGTAAGCAGCACTTCACTGGGCACCCTGGCTAGTGTATCTGTAGGATGAATTCAGCCAGTGGAACTGCCGCCTCAAAGGGTAAGCATGTTTGCCGTTTTATAGAATGTTGCCAATCTGCTGTAAGAGCAGTTAAATATTCCTTCATTATGGAAAAGTTCTGCTCTATAAAAGGTAGAGTAATTGAATGGCATTTGTGTCCCTCACTCAGCTGCGACAACCATTACCAGCTCCTGGGCGTCTTGTTTCATGTGCACCCAGAAGGGCCCTCTGCAGGTCTCAGTTACCGAGGAGCAAAGCCCAGACAGCGTATATTCTAAGACAGACATTTGGAAATCTTTCACACAGTAGCATCTGTTAATGAGATTCCTGTGGAAGGACTGAACAGAGGAGAGTCCTTGGCAGAATGTCGCATTCTGGGCATCTGTGAGCATCCTGGGCCAGCGACCTTTCACCTGGGAGAGCCTGGGGGTGTGCTTGCAGTCGTCATCGTCATCGTCATCGTCTGCAAGGTTGTCTTGGAGGTAGCGACCACCCCACCCGCCACCCAGAGATGTTTCCTTTTCCCCCAGAGGATAAGCTTGGAAACCAGCATTGCACGGCAGATTTGCGAAGATGCTGTTCTGGAAGGTTGAGTGGTTAGGAATGGGCTGACTCAGCCGGTGCCGTGGGACTCTGGTACTGAGCGAGAGCCCCGAAGCAATAAAAACGTCTTTCTGACCTGCGGTATCTGCACGCTATCAGCAAGCCGGAGCCCTCTCCGCAGCGCCAGAACTTTGATACCCTGCCTTATCAAATTTTCACACCACCTTTCCAAGAGTAATAAAAAAGGATTTGAGGGGGCCAGGCCTTCTTGAGAGACTCTCTCCGGGGGGAGGGAGAGGATTTTTCCACCACTCATATCTCACCGAAGGATTTATTCTCCATTAGTGAGTTTGAGGACGCAGCATTTCTGACAGTGTAATCCCGGGCGCGAAGTCGTCTGCTTGTCAATGTCACCAGAGTCAGGGCCTCCTCTTAGGGTCTTGCTGGCCTTTTGAGTCACGGAATTGAACAGAACGTATTAGAGAAGCGGGGACACAGGTGCATTTGTGACCAGCTACAGGGCAGAGTAGGGGCGCCGAAGTGTAACAGGACGTGGCAAAGGAAAAAAACCACAAACCCAGAAACCCAAGTCCCCACGCCCATCCTGCTGTGGCTCTGCCTTACGAAGCCCCCAGAATCTGCTGTTCCTGACGCCATGCCTGACTTGCCCTGGGCTCCCTCCCGCCCTGCCGGGTTGTTCCAGCAGCCACGGTGAGGTGCTGCCCCGATGCTCCAAAGCCTCCAGGGCCCGCCTCAGGCAGGGCAAGGCTCATCTCAGCTCCTGCAGCTTCACCCTCCTCACCTGCTCCTGGCCCTTCCTCCAACTAGCCACCCCCAGGGCTCAAGCTGGCTTCCCTCTCGCCTTTATGGAAGCCCACCCTGACACAGTCTGCCCCCTCACTCCTCATTCCCCTTCCTTGTTTCGCTTTCCCTTCAGCACTTATGACTACCTAGAACATGATACGTATCTGCACGGTGTTCATATATCGTTCTAGTGTATATGAACACATATACAATTAATACATAATATAGGCATGTTACTAGGTGGTTATGCTAACACATTATATGTAATAGATAATATAATGAACAGCCATTACTATATGGTCATGTTAATACATGTAAATCCTATATGTAATATAATTAATATAGTTATATTACTATATGGTTATAGTAACACATCATATCACTATATATTAGTTATAAGTATGTATCAGTACATTACATATGTGATGCACTATTAACATATGTTGATATAGTAACCTGTTTTCCTTGTTTGTCATCTGTCTCCCTGCACTAGACCACAGGCTCCATGAGACCCTCTATTTATTTGTTTTTAGGAAGTTATTTTTGGCGTGTGTCTGTGTGGCAGTGTTAGACATGGTCTTGCTGTGTGTCGCAGTCCTCCTGTCTCAGCCTCTCTGGTAGCTGGGACTCCAGGTGCACCTCTCCACCCGGCTTTGTAGGGCAGGCCGGAACTGAACCAGCTCAGGTGCAGCTGGCCTGAGGTACACACTGTCTGTCCTGCTCGCCGTGTGCCCTCAGAGCATGGAGACTGGCTGGACACCAAGCAGAGCTTACCAGCCGTCTGCTGGGTGGGAGGGAGCAGCGTGAGGCCGCAGTGAGAATGCCTGTGCTGGAGTGCCCCAGTCTGGGGGGAGTCTGACAGCTTTGGCGTTTCGGGAGTGGGAGGGGAGTGTGGCTGAGCTTTCCTGGTGTCCAAGAAGGATCAAAAGATGCTCCAGAGGTGGCTCTGCCCTTGGTTCAAAGAGGAGAGCTGCAGGCCTGCTCCCCCCACCCAGGACAGAGCAGGGGCAGGGGCCTCCCTCGGGGTACAGGCATTTGGGGTCACCCTGGAGGGGTGGAGTCCAGTTCCTTCTGGGACCACTTTCTGTCTCCCACCTGTTTCACATGTGGCCTCTCGGCTGTACCTCGATCGCGGGTTTACAGATACATGCGTGGCCTCTCGGCTGTACCTCGATCACATGTTTACAGACACACGTGCGGCCTCTCGGCTGTCCCTTGATCGCGGGTTTACAGATACACGCGTGGCCTCTCGGCTGTACCTCGATCACATGTTTACAGACACACGTGCGGCCTCTTGGCTGTCCCTCGATCGCGGGCTTACAGACACATGTGTGGCCTCTCGGCTGTACCTCGATCACATGTTTACAGACACATGTGCGGCCTCTCGGCTGTCCCTCGATCGCGGGCTTACAGACACACGTGCGGCCTCTCGGCTGTCCCTCGATCACGGGTTCACAGACACATGTGGCCTCTTGGCTCTACCTCGATCCTGGGTTTACAGACACACGTGCAAGGTCTTTGCCAGACACCTCCTGTGCAAGGTTAGTCCCCATGACGACTGTTTATTCCAGAAGTGGAGAATCTAACTCCGTTCTGGAATTTAACCATCACTAGGTGTTGGACTCCTGGGCACTGGGGTGTCCCCGCAGCAGGCCTGGCAGGGCCATGGGGGCACCTACCACAGCTGGGAGCGTGCTTGGCTTTTAGCCATGTCAAAATATCTGGATATTGCTTATAGGAATTTAAATGTTCTTTAAGTTATTTGCTGGTAATTGATTATTTTCTAGCTGTGTAATTTTCAAACACATACGAAAGCACAGAAGGTAGGAAAAGAAGGCCACAGACCCCTGCTTTCCCGTTAACAACACAATGTGCTCCAGACCTTTCTGGGATTTCTTAAGAAATAACATCACAGTTATGAGGAGACTTCAAAAGGTTCATGTAGGGAACCAGCAGTTAGCGTAATGGCTATGTCGCTGGACTCCCACGTAGTTGACCGCGGTTCATGTCCCGGACCCGGTGGCTTAAACTCACGCTGGGCACGTGTGCGTGCGTGCCCAAGATCCCGAGAGGAGAATAGAGGAGAAGGGATTGCGGCGTGGCCATCCCCCCTGGGGGGTGATTTCTCGCTTTCTGTCTCTCTGTCTCTCTCTGTCTGTCTGGCAAGCGCACGCGCCCTATAGCAAAAACCTCTCCAAAAAAAAAAAAAAAAAAAGAAAAAAAGAAAAAGGTTCATGTAAAAAATGGAATTGAAGTATGAGTTCGATTTTGTGCAAAATAGTTGAAATCCATGCATAGTTTTCAGAATATGCATCTTCCACGAACTTTTTGAAGTCACCCCCCCCCTCCATATTGCTAAGCCACGGCTTCCATCACATCCCCTACTTTGTGTCCCCTCCCTTCCTGCACTCAGCTCTGAGTAAATGCTCGTCATGGGGGCCAACCTTGCAAAGGTGGCATCTGGAAAAGGCTGAGCTAGGACCTGTGTTCTCCGATGCCTGGGACACTCTCCAGGAATGAGCTCGCACTTTGCCCTGTCCTACGTGATAAGACAGATGCTGTTTGCTGCGGAGCGGATGTTACTCCCCAGCCCCGCCCGCCCAGTTGCTGCCAAGAAGCTGGACAGAGCTGGGTGTACTTACCTTTGGAGACGGTCCTGCTCGGACAGTCTCTGCACCTGCCACGTGCAGGAGGGGCTGCTTGTCCCAGCAGCGCCTCTGCTCTCACACTCCCTGTGGTAGGCAGAATAAGGGCCTTCTCCCCTAGACATGTCCACTTCCTAGTCCCTGGAAGCTGTGGATATGTTAGGTTCCGAAGCAAAGGAGGATCCATGTTGCAAGTGGAATTAAGACTGCTAATGGCGGACTTCGGACTGGGGAGATTAACCCGCTGTCTTGTCTGCTATTGCTCATTGTTCACAGAGATACCTGAGACTGAGTGACTTACAGAGAAATGGAGGCTTGTTTGATTCACAGTTCTGGAGGCTGAATGCCCCTGTGGCCTGGGCCGGCATCAGGCCAGCCTGTGCCACACTGTGGCCAGCAGAAGCAGAAGATGGCAGGTAGTGTGGGGACGGCTGTTCTGTGTCCCATGGCTCCTCTCGTTCATCCTTCCTCCTTACAAACCCGCCAGGACTCAGTCCGGGATGTCTGCCCTGACCACCCAGTCACTGGTCTTTTCCCCCCAACTCCACTCTTTGGCACTAATCGGATCAATTTTCACCCTCTTGACCCTATTACTGCTCACACATGAATTCCGGGGGGCATGTTCAAACCGTGGCCCCCAGGTTAGCCAGGTGGTCTCAGCAGAGTCACGGGGCTCTTACAGCGTGGGAGAGGGAGGTGGGGAGTCAGAACCAGAGAAATCAAGGAGGGAAAGGCTGACTCCAGGCTTGCAGATGGCAGAGGGCCCCGCCCGAGGAGCACGGGCGGCCTCTGGAAGCGGGAGAGGAACTCATGGAAGTACGGGCCTGCTGAAGAGCCAGGCAGCTCTAGAGGGCCCTGGCAGGAGTGCGGTGCAGAGAGTAGGTACAGGAGGCAGGCTCTCAGGGCAGGGCCCCACTGCACCGGCGAGCAGCGAGGGCCAGCGCAGGCTGCTTATGGAGCTTTCTGCCTCAGTTTCCTCATCTGTGAAGTGGAGAGGTTACCCTCTCAGTGTTACTGTGGCGTTTCAGTGAATAGATGTAGAAAATGCACTTGGGTCTTGGAGACAGCCCTTACCCATGCGCTGCTGCTGGAAACAAAGGCCTTTGGCCACTGCACCCTGATCTCTTTGCTCAAGGTCATCGTTCAGGGGGGAGTGTAGAGCTGCAGCGATGGGGTGCACCGCGAGGAAGGAAGCAGTGGGGAGCCTCTGGGAAGACTTGGCTTTCCGCAGTGGGGGCAGGCACCATTGTCCCCCTAGCAAGTCTGGACAGGGAAATAGGTGCTCCGAGGGGGGGAAATGGAGCCTGAGGAGCTAAAGAGAGACAGATATTCCCTCCGATCTCATCACTTTCTTCTACACGTGTGTGTACATTGTTGTACATCCTTATCATTTTATTTTCTCTTCCTCAGTTGCAACCTACTGCCAAAAGTTAAACTAAAATGAATATCGAGATGGCTGTGATTGCTTCAGTTTTAGTCTGGATGCTTCATGGAGTGAAGGGCTAGTTGCCCAAGCAATTGCCTCTGTCCTTGTGCGAGTTTGCAAGTGTGTGCGTGCCCCCCCTTTCCCCCCAACTCAGGGCTGTGTTGTAGCACAATGCAGCTCAGGGTTCAGCTCTCTGGAAGAAAGGTATCTTCTTACAAATCAGAGGCTGCTCAAAGCAGGGGAGAATAAGCAACCACTGCCTTCTAGAACGATGTGATGAAAGCAAATGCCAGATAGCTGAGCTGAAAAAACAAAAACCAAAAACCCACGAAGTACACATATATATGTAGTTGTCATTTGGCTTTAAATATTTATTAATTTTTATTTTTTATTTTCCAAGTGCATGCCTGTGTTTAGCAACCTTCTTGCTGTTGATTTCTAATTTTGTTGCACATTACAGTCAGAAAGTGTGGTCTGGATAATGCCAATTACAGAGTGGATTTGGTTGAGACTTTCTTATGGTCTAAAAATGTGGTTAGTATTTTGCAAAAGTGCCAGATCTGCTTAAAAGGAATGGGGGTTATCTATATTTTTGTTTTGATTTTGGACAGAACTTTTATTTTTACAAATATAATCAAGGCTAGCAGGGTAATCGAAGTCTAGCTTCTCTTCTGTCTGCTAGAGCTCTCGGAGCCCAAGTAGGTTGGTTAGGGTAACGCTAGACAATGCTGCTGTGACCAGTAAACACTGGAGCCTCTGTGGTCGAACAGCCACACCTGACCAGTGCCGGGCAGGGGCTTTCCCTGGGGAGCTCTTCCTCAGCAGAGCTTCAGGGACCTTGGTGGTGCCCGAACTGTAACTCCACCACAGTCTTTCACGGTAGCCTCACAGGTGGGAAGAGAGGCAGCATGAAGAACTCACACTTGCTTTTGGTCATCTCAGACCAGAAGTGACGTTCTTTCTTCCATGGATATTGGTAGGAACGCAGTCACGTGGGCCCACGTAACCACAAGGGAAGGTGGGAAATGCAGTCTTCTTGCATGTCCGTCCGGGAGACATGAAATGGTGAACACCGAGAGTATGCCAGACATTCCTCCTTACGGGGAGTGCTCGGTCTTTTCGGCAGCGTTCTCTGTGGTGGTTTATGCAGTTCCAGGCTGCACTGTTGGGTGTCCCCAGCTTGGTGACTATTGTACTTTCCTGGCAAAGTAGTCAACTTCCCTAGCACACTTCTCTATATTAGATCATCAGCAACGTCGTGACTGTTTTTCTCTGCAAAAATACATCACGACTTTCCCACGGCCCAACAGATAGGTGTGATTAGGAGAAGCCTTGATGCCCTGTCTATGCCTCCATTGTTCAGAAAGAACAACTCGGTCCTAGAGAGGGGAAGTCACTGGTCCCCCATAGGTGGCAGAATCGGAACCAACAGCGATCGCTTTGCCTTCCTCAATCAAGCCATTCTTCCTCTTTCTTCCCTCTGCTGATTCCACCAGTTGCTTCCTATCAACCTCCCGGTGCTAAGTACATAACAGTGATTAATCCGGGCTTCTCAAGGAAGTCCTTTCCTGGTCGGCATTGGGAACAAGACGTTTCAGGGGATGGAAACACGAAGTAGTAGCACTTCTGTGAATGGCTCCTAAACGAGTCCCCATAGCTGCTGCTGCTTTTTTTCTCGTGCAGCACAGTTGCAGGGAACACACTTAACCTGAGATGAAGCAGGTTCTCTCCGTGGCATTATCTATTACTCTAATGAGCATGAAGAAGGGAAGAGGGGCCGCTCTCTCTGTAGCTATTATTGCCTCCACTATGGAGTTGACACACACAAGCTCATTATTGCGTTATGTTTTATTCAACAAAATAACTTTAATGTTGTAGCTTAAATTGAATTCGCTAAAACATCTTCATCTCCAGCATAATGTGCCTCAAGTGTCTTCTTGGTGCCTGCATTTTCTCCAGAATTATAGTGCTGAAGCTATGGAAATGGCGAAATTATATGCAATCTGCAAACAATGTGGCCATAACGTGGTAATTGGCCTTCCACATAATTAAAGGAACATTTCCTCATCAGAGCTGTTCTCTCAGAGACCCAAAGGCTATCGTTGTACAAATCATCCACTTAGGAAACCTTTCTCCCCAGTAGCCTATAAAAATCTGGTTATGCAAACAGATTTGCTTATTCAGTAACATTAATGGCTCCTCCCAGTTAAAAAATAATCAAGGCGATTGACCTAGAATCTATCTCCTCTGTGACGGAGTGTCATGTTTATTTTGATGTTTGGGAGACTTTGGACTCTGCAAAAATTATTCACAGCTGGCATGAAGACAGGGCAGGAAATTTCAAAAACCAACAGCCTGTGTATTCCCGGCCTGTTAATCAATAGAAAATCACTTCAACTGGATTAGGGTCTTGTACCAGGCAGAAGGGTTCTTACGGACAATGGAATTGGATTCTTACCTTTGATGCGACACCTCCCTGAGTCAGATCAGATTCTTGTTTGATAGACACTTGCTGGAACATTGCTCCCAGGTCTGTGTAATGCTGAATTCCTGTTTGGTTTGGTTTTGTCTTTTTGGTTTTGGCCACAGGGCGTGTGCACTTGCTGGAGAGACGCAGAGGGAGAGGGAAGGTAAGAAAGCACTTCCTGTGGAGAATGGCCAGGCACCTCCTCCTCCTCCACCTCTCTCTCCTTCAGGGCTTTGGGCACGCACGCACATGCTCCTGGCCTGTTTCTCAACTCACCAGGCCTGGGGCTTGAACTGTGTGGTGGGCCGTGCGGGGACTGGCTGCCTTAGCCACCAGGCCCCTGGCTGGCCCCCTTTGTTTTGTTTTAAAGCAGCATCACATGTTTAATGGAGACCTTCCCAGCAGTCATTTTATTTTGAATATATCTCTAGATACAGTCCGTAATAACTCACGCTGAGGAAACCCTGTCCGTGTTCTCTTAGAAGATATTTCAGTTAGTTTAAACACGAATTGCTTCCCTCCATTCAGCCCCTGTGTTCTGCTCACATTCCTCGTCATCTGTTTCCAGAGCCCTGAACTCTTCGTTAACGCTCCTGAGGTCTAGGCACGCCTCCGTCCTGACCTACCCAGCGGCCCGCTGGTCATCTCTGTGTGAACGTCCCTGTGGCACTGGCCTCGGCGTGCCCATCCACTCCCAGTTTCTTCTGCCTGGGCTCATCAGGCCAGATCAGCCCACCACGCACCACGCTGCATGGACAGCGTCGCCTGCATTCTTCTCTCATCCTCCTGGAGCTAGTCTGCCTCGCCTCTCCACCCACCTCGCCACTGGCTCGGCCCAGCCTTCCACCCCGTCTCACCTGGCTGGTCGCACCCCCTGCTGGAGCTCCTGCCTCCCAGCCGCTGCCACCGGGATGTCCCTTACCCTGCACAAAGCGGTTTATTGCTGCCCTGCTTGAGCACCTACTGTCCCTTTGACCACGGGATAGACGTGGCCGACAAGAGCCTTCAGAGCTGGGCTCCAACTGACCTCAGCACTTGTCTCCTCTTTTTTGTTTTTGTATTTTACATATATATAATGCAAATACAGATGCATATATTTAGATATAATAGGTATTATACAATATATTTTATATTTTACATATTGTATATATTTTGCATTCTACACATTTATTTACATTAATCAGTGTACTTCTGTACAGCGTGCAAAGTGGCTTTTCCAATCTTGGATAGGGTAGTTTAGCCCAGAGATTACCCTATACATTGTCACCGGCAGGGGGGGGCCCCCCCCCTCCCTCTCACAGCCCCTCGCGCCCTCACACCTCTCCACCCCTGCGCTCCCTCGGCTGGGATGATGCGCCTTCCACACACCCATTCGTCTGCTGCTTCCTGTCATTTTCCAGTCTTCACCCCTGGGCTCCTCTGCTGGGGAGGATGTCTGCCTCCTGGTACCGGCGAGGTGCCCTCTGTGTGCCCACTGCCCCGTGACCCCGTTCCCATGGCTCTTACCACTCGAGCTGCGCAGGCTCTTCTTAGGTCTGTGTTGCCCTCACAGATGCAAGGCTAGCTGCAGCGAGGCCCATGGCCCTCGCCGCTGTGGGATCTGCTTGAGATCTGCTCTGGGGCTGTGCTCGCGAGTCCAGGCCTTGTAGGACATGCTGTCGGGCATCTCTGCTGAGTGGCGTGGAGACAACCAGTAGGTACTTCCCGAAGGACGAAACCTGGAGTTTCACGTCTGACTGTGCTAGAGCCCTCGTGGAGCTTGTCAAGCCCGCCGGCTCCCGGCCCACTCCTAGAGTCGGTGTCTCCTCCTCAAACGCAGCCGGCCTGGTCTGAGCTGCTGCCGCCTCCCATCTGCGGTAGCTCCTTGCTGGTCTCCCAGTTCACACCCTCGTTCCCTCCAGAGGAGCCAGGGCGATTCTCCAGAACAGTCGGTTCAGGGCCCTCTCACGGTGCCCATCTTGCTCGGAGCTGAAGCCGCAGTCCCGACGACAGCTCACGCTGGGCCCTACACGACCCGGCCCCAGTGGGCTCTCTATTGTGTCTCCTACTGCTCTTTGTTGCCAGCTTCCCCTGCAGTGGCCTCTTCTCCGTCCCTTGATTGTGCCGAGTCTGCTCCTGCCCAGAGCCTTTGCCTCCTTCTGCCTGGAATGCTGTTCGCAAACACCATCCACAGGCCTGCACCCCTCCCTCAGCTCTCTGCTCCTCTGTCACCTCTTACTGAGCCCTCTCTCTCTTATTGCCACAGGGCATGTGTGTTCGCCAGAGATACACAGAGACAGAGGGAGAGCGAGAAGCACCCCCAAATGGGGCTTGGTCACGTGGTAACCCCTTCTCCTCCATGTTGCTATCTCGTCAGGATTTGGGGCATACATACGCACGTGTTTGGGATGTTTTTCAAGCCACCAGGTCTAGGACTTGAACCGTGCAGTCAGCCATGTGAGATCCGGCTTCCCTAATCACTAGGCCACGGGGTCGACACTTATGTATTTTCTGTTCCTCTCTAGAATGCCAGCTGTAAGAGCAGAAGTCCTGTCCTGGCCAGTCTGTCGTTAGCACCAGCGCTCGACACGCA
>NW_006159497.1:3491868-3493430 GCF_000334495.1 Tupaia belangeri chinensis | reverse complement strand
ACGAACGAAGGGCCCAGGAGTCCGCATTTCCATTGCTGTAACCACTCGCAAGTGTACGTTTCCATGTCAGTGCGTCTGTTCGTGGTGCTGCGTGGCCATCACTTACCTAATTCAGAATGTCTTCATCCTTCCCCAAAGAAACCCCAGACCTGTTAAACGACCACATCCCGCACCCCTTCACCCTGTCTTCCGGGCTTTGTGACGAGCCTGTTCTGGACACTCCTGTACATGGACTCACACAGCACGTGGCCTTCACTCAGCATTGTCTTCACAGTCCGTCTGTGTATAGGAACCTGCAATTTTTTTTTTTTAGAGGTGTTTTTGCTATAAGGCACGTGTGAAAGACAGAGAGAGACAGAGACAAAGAAAATGAGAAATCACCTCCCGGGGGGATGACCACGCTACAATCCCTTCTCCTTCATTCTCCTCTTGGGATCTTGGGCACCCACAAACACACACACACACACAAGCCCGGCATGAGTTTAAGTCACCAGGTCCAGGACTCGAACTGTGGTTGACTACATGGGAGTCCATCAACATAGCCATTATGGCAACTGCTGGTCCCGGAACCTGCATTTTTAAGAAGCCCTTCCTCTGGGACTTCAGTGCAGATGGTCTGAGAGGGTCTGAGCCCCTCACCTCCCATCTCTCTCCTCCCTGAAGCTTGCAGGTGCCCCGGGGACAAGACTGCTGCCTCGGGCATTATGCCGGCTGCTTCAAGCTGCTCCGTGATTCGAATCCTGTGCTTCTGTCCACGTTGCTTGTCCTCATGAAAGGGCCATGCTGCTCCTCATGGACAGTCCCCTCTTCACCTTCTTTGGTTCTCCTTCAAGACCCCCAACCTGTATCTGCCCTCTGACCCACCTCGGCCAACAAGTGGGTGACTTCTCTTTGCATCCCATTGGCAGAATGATTTCAAACAAGCCTTGGGGGAAGAGGGATGTTAAGTCCCAGCTTCATTGTCCCTAGCGTGGTGAGCTCAGGTTAGTTACCAAACCTCGCTGAGATCCTTTCTGCTTCTGCGATGTGGGAATCGCAAAGGTCCTGCCCTCACAGAGCTTCTGGAGGGTCCGCGTCTATGTCTCCAACAACCAAAGCAGATTGCATACGGGGGGCCAGCCCGCAGTTGGAGAAACGCTTTTACCCTCACACACAGACTACAAGGTGCTTAACTGAAATGCACTCTGATTTAAGTTCAATGTCACCTGGGCTTTGTGGGGCAGGGCTGGTGACCATTTAGAGAACAGAGATGCTTCGCAACTTCATCTGAGAACGATGCAGTTGACAGATGGCACCTCAGAGCACAGATTAACTTGGAAAGAGAAACTCACCCCCTGGGGAAAATGCACCCGGGCTGACAGCCACACCAGAAGCAGGGGTTTCCTTCCCGTGGATGCAAACAGCCAGAAGGTTTTGTTTTCTGAGCCCGAGCAGAACCACACTCCTCACTGCCCTTTGCCGCTCTGCTGCGAATGTGCGTTCCTGTTGCACTGATTAAAAGTGCTTACAGAAGGGGCTTCGAGGCGGGAGCGACAGCATGAGTTATGGCTCTGCCGGGGGCC
>NW_006159497.1:3455897-3491824 GCF_000334495.1 Tupaia belangeri chinensis | reverse complement strand
TTCCATCCCCCCCAGGACTGCCCGAGTGTAATTGTCCCTGCCACATCGCCTCACAGGCTGCTTGGGCCACCTTCACAGAGCCCCAGAGCCTGACGCTTCTCAGACTTCCAGATGAGTTTCCTTCCGGCCTCCTCCACTGTGCTCCCTTGGCTTCCTTCCCCAGACTCTCTGTCCCCCATGGCTTTTAGCTAGGAAGTTACCCAGGGCCCTCCTGGACTGCCCAGACAACTGCCCTGGCTCTCAGTACTGGGAGGGGCAGGAGGAAATCCTTGATGAACCCAATTCACAAGACTGAGGACCCTGGCTAGCCCCTGAGGTGTTTGCATTTTTAAATTGGTTACTAGTTATCTCAGATGAGCTTCTAATTAGCAGAGCTTCAGGCTGTAAGGAAATGAAGTGAAAATCTAGAGCTATTGTAGGAGATGTCTCCTTTCAACCCGCCCCAAGTTGGGGGGTACTTTTCCTAGCTTCTTTTCTGTGTGTCCGGTAAATTGTGTAGTTTTTCTCCAAAGTTTATTTTAGAGAGAGAGAGAAAGAGAGGGAGGGAGGGAGGGAGGGAGAGAGAGAGACAGACAGACCCTGGCACGGTCTCCTGCAGCATGATTCCTTTGCCCCAGCCTTCCCGCTGGCCATGACCACAGGTACAAGCACCTGTGTTTCAGGTGGCCCAGGACTCAAACCACGAGTTCTTCCACGTGGCCCCAGCACTCAGAGCAGCCCTTCCGCCTGCCACCACAACTGGCCCATGTCTAGAGATTTTCTAAATTTCACTGGGTCCTTGGGGATGAAATCAGTTATTTATTTCTTCAGTGAGTGAGAGGTAGAGCGAGCACCCCCATCGGGGTGGAGGGGTCCTGATGTCATGCTCTCCCCAGCCTCAGCCAGCCCTGGGTCGTGAGCAATTGCATGCCTGGCGTACTCAGGGAGGTCCCTGGACTTGAACAAGGAACCGTGTGGGACTGCCTCGCAGCCTCGTGTTTTACTGCTGTGCCTCTGCGGGGTAGTTGAACTGCTGTGGCAGACTGCATTGCCCGAAGACGAGCATAGTGTTATCTCCCATCCTAGGGCTTCTTCTGGAAGGTCGTCACACCTCCATGGGGAGACGGGGCAGGAGCTTCCTCCCTGTCTGAGCAAGCCCGAGACTGTTTCACAGGTAGGATGTTGTGGAGACTCTGTGGAGGCTAAGCTAGGAGAGCAGCATGGCTTCCTCTGTCTGGACGCTCACGCAGCCCCAGCCACCATGCTGTGAGGAAGCCCAAGCCTGTGTCAACCCACATCGAGAGAAACTGAGGCCGCTGGCCCACAGGCCTGCCTGAGCTCTCTGCTGACAGACACTCGTGTTGTGCAGCCTGGGGGTGGTTTGCCTTGAGTGGTTCCTCCAGCCCAGTGTGGACACCCAGCTGATGCTGTGAAGGACAGAAGGGAGCCCTATCCAAGTTGCAGATTGGTTAAGAGAACCATCTATTATTATTATTTTAAATGATAGAGACTGTGTGTGAGAGAGAGAAAGAACCAGGGTCCTGTCACTCTGTGTCTCCTTTCCCCAGCCCTCCAGTGACTCGGGATCTCAGATGCCTGCATGTGTGTCCTGTGTGTTCGGGCCAGCCCAGGAATCCAAACCTGCGTTCATCATGTGGTTTCCAGCACAGCTGGGGTGGAACGGACTGCTCCAACTAGGCTGAGCTGGTATGGTTTTTTTTTTGGAGAGGTTTTTCGCTATAGGGCACGTGCGCTCGCCAGACAGACAGAGACATAGAGACAGAAAGTGAGAAATCACTCCCTAGGGGGGATAGTCACGCCGCAGTCCCTTCTCCTCCATTATCCTCTTGGGATCTTGGGCACGCACGTACACGCACCCGGCGTGAGTTTTAAGCCACCGGGTCTGGGACGCGAACCGTGGTCGACTACGTGGGAGTCCAGCAACATAGCCATTACGCTAACTGCTGGTTCCCTGAGCTGGTATGTTTTTTAACCCACTAAATTTTGCGGTGGTTTGCTCTGCAGCAAGAGATAACCAGGTCATCTATTTGGCTGTTTCTTTCTGGCAGGTGATTAAGGGGACTGAAGTCAGAATGCTTTGTCTGAGCGATGCATGGCAAATTCTTTTTTTTTTTTTCTTTAACAGAAAGTCAGTGAACTAGTACCATTATCTATATTTTCTGGAACAACTTAGAGAATGAATTAATAAATGAATGAATATATAATTCATGATTTAGAGTTAGAAAGATGATATTAAAAGATAATATTAGCATGGAGAGCAACTATAGATACCAGAGACAGTGTGGGAGGAGAGTGGGAAATGGCAGAGGGGGAGGGGGAACCACATGGGGAAGGGCGAGATACGTAAGAAACAAGAAATGGGAAAACGTGGGAGTCCAGCAACATAGCCATTACGCTAACTGCTGGTTCCCTGAGCTGGTATGTTTTTTAACCCACTAAATTTTGCGGTGGTTTGCTCTGCAGCAAGAGATAACCAGGTCATCTATTTGGCTGTTTCTTTCTGGCAGGTGATTAAGGGGACTGAAGTCAGAATGCTTTGTCTGAGCGATGCATGGCAAATTCTTTTTTTTTTTTTCTTTAACAGAAAGTCAGTGAACTAGTACCATTATCTATATTTTCTGGAACAACTTAGAGAATGAATTAATAAATGAATGAATATATAATTCATGATTTAGAGTTAGAAAGATGATATTAAAAGATAATATTAGCATGGAGAGCAACTATAGATACCAGAGACAGTGTGGGAGGAGAGTGGGAAATGGCAGAGGGGGAGGGGGAACCACATGGGGAAGGGCGAGATACGTAAGAAACAAGAAATGGGAAATTGTCTGTTGATGACAACACGTGTGGTCGTGGTGTTGACTGAGCCAATATGCAGTGTGTTCTGGATGGCAAATCTCATTTGGCATGCTGTAATGATGTACAGTGAACAAATGTAAAATAAATAAATAAATAAATTTAAAAAAGAGAAAGTTGAGGGGGAAAAAAAGGCAAAACATGTAAGGAATACCAAAATGGAGAATTATCTGTTGACGATCATGTGTATGGTATACATCTTTGATTAGACCGGTGTGCAGTGTATTTATCCCGGGAAAGTTAATTTTACGTGCTGTAAAGATGCACAGTAATTAAATGTAAAAAGTAAAAATTAAAAAGGATAACATTAAATGGACATATCTGAAAATAGTCTATTGATATTTCAGATCTTGTTCTAAAAGGACTTAAATCTGTGACACAAAGCAATAGAAATGCAGACGGTAAACTCCTGAATACCAGTGATGATGCTAATCTGTTTTTTTCTTTTCAGACCCTCACTGATGGCAACTTAAACTTTTAAGTTCTTTAAAAGCCTTGTTTGTCAGATTGCTATGTAGCACAGGGGGTAACATGGACATGTGTGTAAGTAACTTGGATAGCCATTCTCTCCTACAGTACACGTTCCTCCTCAAACGTTTGTCAAATACCTGTGACACGCAGACTGACAGGCACTGGGGAAAGAGCGTCAGCAAAATAGCCCTGGTCTCCCCTCTTAGAGCTTGTGGTCAGACAGGGCACCCGGACATCAACAGATCGATCAGTTAACACGTGAGGACCGATCATGCCAGCATGTCTGAGTAAGAGATTTTTAGTCTGACACCTGGATGAGGGGAGGGCTGTAGCCAGGAATGACCGGCCGATGATAGCATCTTTAACTGGACTAATATACAGTGTATTCATGCTGGGAAATTCACTTTACAAGCTGTGATGATATACAGTGATGGAATATATAAAAATATAAGTAAATAAACTATGAATAAAAAGGAAAACCCAGGGAAAAGCATGTGCAAAGGCCCTGAGGTGTGGGACTTGGCTCCCACCTCGGCTTTCCTCAATATGTTCCTGTCTTGCATCCTCCCTCAAGCTCCTGTGAGCGCCACTGCTTGGCAAGCTTCCGAATCGTTACGGGTGTCTCTTCACAGGCTTGTACGGAAGCCCACAGGTTGAAATATCCTTGGGCCTGCTGGCTCTAAAAGCAGAGCTCAGTAAACAACCAAGTAGGTACCGGTCAGGGTTCTGTCGCTGACAGTGGTCGCTGACCTGTCTAAAAAGCAAGAAACAGTTCACTGTGGGGTTCCTGGGGCTGGTAGAGTCCAGACGGCTGCAGGAGCAGGCGTGGGAAGGGGCAGGGCTGCAGGCTGACTGGAGCTAGCCAGCCAGAGCTGCCCGCGGGACAGAGCTGCCCCCGTCTCTGCACGCCTTCTGGGAGTCACAGCCCTGGCAGCGTCTGACTGACTGGCACCCTGACCTGTGCTTCTAGGAGAGATCTAGCCTCTTCGATTGTATGGGCATTTGGGAGGGGTTGGCAGTGGGCTTCAGCCACTGTCAAGGACTTCTCCTTAATGACAGATCAGGGTGCTAATGAGGGTGTCGGCCACAGAGCGACAGATGCCCACTCTCGCCTTCATCAAATGTCTTTCCAGGAGAACGAGAGGGTGGCTGTGTCTTCTCGAGAGAAGCAGCGGGTCCTGAAGCCATATCCGTGGCTCGCCATCAGAGGCTCCGTCAGGATCTGAGCGCCCTGGCTGCCCGCGGGTGAGCACTAGCTTCAGTCCCTGGCCATGGGGCTGCGTGAGGACGTGCTCGTGTGACATCACCGTTTGGACTCTGTCCTAATTCACGTGTGGCTTTTATAGCCTTGGCTTCCTGACCCGAGTGTCTGGTGCTTGTCATCTGTGGGACTTGATGCAGCCGCAGGGCTGGCTTCCTCGCTCCCCTCTGCTCTGCACTCTCTTTTTGTTTTTAAAAATTTGCCAGATGTCATGTGTGTTTGCTGGAGGGAGGGAAAGTGGGAGGAAGCAGAGGGGGTGGGGGGGAGAGCGAGCGAGCGAGCGTGAGCCTTCCAGGAGGCGAGCCATGCTGTAATCCTTTCTCCTCTATTCTCTTGGAATTTCGGGCACGCACACACATGTGCCTGGCATGTTTTTGGACCACACATCAGCCCTGTGGGCCCAGCCATTGTAATGCCACGCCCTGCTCTTGCTGTGCCCGTGTTGGAAGGAAGTGGAAGCGGGCTCTCCTTTGTGCCTGGCACGGTCACTGTGGCTCCTGACCCTGGGTGGACGATGTGGTCCTTTCAGTACATGAGCAGGCCTGACCATGGGCCTTCTGGCCTCCCTAGGGTAGGCTGATGGGAAAAGCAGGGAGGCAGGGCGGGAGTGGGGTTGGGGAGACTGAGTCCGGGTTAATAAGAGGGTGACGGACCCCTCTGTTACTTAGTCACGTGTGGAGCGGGAATGGAGAATGAGAGCGAGCTTTGGGCTGGCACTGCTATCCCACGTGGTCTGGCTGCGGGTTGGGGCCAGCAGCCACAATTTTTTTCTTTCTTTTTTACCCCAAAGTTTATTTATTTCCTGAGAGAGAAATAGACACAGGAGCAGTGAGGCAGCAGGTCATTCACGCCCCAACCTACCCCAGCCTCTTGAGCCCTAGACCACAGGCATGAGCTCATCGGTGTGTACAGGGGTCTTGGGGCGAGAACCCAGCTCCTGCCCACATGGGTCAGCCTTGCAAAGCCTTGTGTTACCGGTGTTCCACTCCCGGCCCTAGTAGCCACAGGTTTTTTTTTTCTTTTTTTTCCCCAGCTTGTGAAGTGAATTTACCCAACATGAAATATACTTCACTCCAGTCCAGTTGAGGATGCTAGACACGCTATCATCAACAGGTAATAAGCCATTTCTGTGTCCCACAGAGGTCTTGCCTCTCCATTTTTCTCCCTGATAGTAGCCACAGTTTTAAGACAGTGCCGATCCTTGATCAATGAAAGTGCCTTGAGAATGGGGGGAAGTTTCCCATCCACACCTTCAGGCATGGTGCAGGGGCAGCGTCCGTCTCTGGGGAACGCTGGGAGGGCCTGCAGAGGGGCATCCTGGCACTGAGGCTTCAGAGTCAGAAAGGCTCCTTTGAATCCTGGCTGTGCCCTCGACTTGGTGACCATGACAGAACTTCTCTGAATCTTGTTTTTATCTGTCACATGGAGGTGAAATGGGGTCCATATCTCGTGGGGTTAGTGCGGTAACTAAATGCCGTGATGCCCAATCAGCCCTAGAAGGGCCCCGGACATGTTAGCTCTGGGGCAGGAAGGCGGGGTGGCTCGGTGAGCATGCAGGACCACTCCGGACACTTCTGCAGTGGCGAGGTGGCTCCTGGAGACCACAGTGGTGCACCGAGCTTGTTGCTCAGATAGGGTCTACCTGGTAGCGCCAAGCCTGAGGCTGTGAGCTGCCCCTGCAGTGGCTGTGGTCGACCCCATCGTCACAGCCCGCCTTTGGTGGTTCCCTTCTCTGAAACTCCTCTCCTGGGGTCCTCCGATCCTCTCCCTCTGCCTAGAATCCTTGGATACCCAGCTGGGCTCACTCAGATGCTGCTTTTCTGGCGAGCCCATTGGCCAAGGGTGACCACCAAGTGCCAAGCCCGTGTTTGCAGACACCCAGCCCCGGGCAGTCTGGGCGGGGTGGTCAGGTGCTCTCAATTGCCTGGTGTCCGTGAAGAAGCTGGCGTAGAGATGGGAGGGGTGGGGTCTTCCCCAGCACCTGCAGCTAAGAAGGATGGAGGGGGCGAGCTCGAGGCTGGAGAGATGCTTGGTCTTTTGGATTATTGGAAAAGCTGGTTCTTAGGCAGAAGAAATATGGGGAGAGAAGGAAGGTCTGTCAGCGGCACTCGGAACAGAGGATCCGTTAAGATACGTGAACGCTGACTGTGGTGGACGTCTTGCCTTCACGCCTTCATGGGCTGTTCTCCCAGGGTCTGCGTCCGATGCACTGAAGGAGAAAGGAGACTGTATGGGTTGACATGACCAGACCATGGGCGGCTTGCTCCTATTCGTTTCCCCCTTCCTCTTATCTCTGGGTCTTGGCTTCTTTCCTCCTACGGGGGTGGAATTTTTGTACCTGGTGAGGATTCTGGCAGAAACCTTGGCCATTCATCCTTACGGCTTGGCCAACAGGAAGATTATTGACTCCCTTTCCTAAATTCAGTTTGAAAACTCCCAGGAAAGAGGTTTCGCTAGCTCTCTCGAGTTACTTCTTCATGCCCAGACCCAGGGCTTGCGATTCGGATGGACTCAGTGTAGTCCTCCATGGGCAGGTCAGCAGGGCTGGCTGTCCCTGTAACCAGGAGAAGTGGCGGAGTGGGGACACAGACGAGGCTGCCAGGAGACATCACTGTGAATCGAGTCCACACAGAGCCATTCAGCGCACTGTTTTCTTAGCTGCTTTGCCTGCTCTTTGGAACAAGGCAGGGTGTGGGTACACTTACTAATAAAATACATGATTGGGTCATGGCAGAAATGGCGTGAAGTTAAAACAGAGAGACCCACAAAGAGTTGCCAGTAACTAAGGAATGACAAATAAATCAGCTCTGCCTGACTGCACTTGATTACTCATGGCTTCAAAGGATCAGGGGGAGGGTGAGTGTGTAGGCTGTCAGCCTGGAGGAAATCAGAACTGAGACCCAGAACTTCAGATTACCATGGGAGAATCTTCATAAACCTTGATGAGGTAGAAGGCGGGTGCTATGGCCGTCGGAGAAGATTCCACGACCTGCTCAGGTCTGCAGACCAAACCATGGCATGCCGCAAGTTAGAAGTACAGTGAAACGATGGCACTTGAGGGCCCTGGTAGAAATATTTCAGAGATGTGTGTATTTTCTTGTCTGGACATTCTACATCATCCTATTCCACGGCCTATGTGGCTTTCGGTGTAATAATATATAAGGTGGATAGTGTTTGCAGAGGGGTGAGGTAACTTCACTACGTAGTAAGTGCCACACTTTTAATTAACTATTGATTTGTAGGATTTGTGTATTGAGGTTAATCAGGTACAACAAGAACAGATAACTTTACTTGACTTCCTTTAAGCTCAAGTATATAAATCTGATGCAGGGTGACTGTATATTAGAAACAGAACTGTTTTTTTTTGTCTAGAAGTAATCAATGCAGCCGCAAAGCTGGGAATAACAGGGGCAATTCCACTTCCTCCTGTTTGTGAGAATCTGTTTTATTCTCTCCTTGGGTTATGGAGCAAACGGGACATATTTCTCTTTCTTGGGAAAAAAACCTCACCGTATAAGGTGAACACCTGCCCCTACTATGGAAGGGACAAATGCAGTATTTTCCCAACAAGGAGTCACCTTGCATTCCCAGAAATGGCTGGAGCCGAAGTTCAAAGATTTGTCAGGGAAGAAATATTGTAGAGCTTCTTACTAACTCCGGAGTATCTTCAGGTTCGCTGCGAAGGCCTGGTGACAAGGCTGAGAAAAATGCACCACGTGAGAGTTCAGCCTCGCTGAAAGATGACTGTTTCTCGACGCCAGACGTATAAAGCCGCGATTGCATTTGTCACGAGTGCGTGATCCAAGAGTGAATTTCAACCACGCGGCTCTTTATCTGGCAGCCTCCCAGGGGATCCTGGAGCTCACATCTCTCTTTACTAAATCAAAACAAACAGCCAGCAGCCTACCTAGCTTTCCTTTCGGAATCTAGGGGTGGCTGTAGTTCTTCAAGCCAGGGCAGAGACAGCGAAGGAGGGGGCTCTCGAGGCATCAACTATCACAGCGTTCTTTCCTCGCCCTCCCCTTGGAGTTTGGGGTCCTGTACAGCACACTTCTGGGACCTTCTTAGAGTCCTTCGTCACTCCCTGGATTCTGCAGGTTCTGCTACTGACCGCGGTGTACATAGGTCAGGCCAGCTGTGCCCGACCACTCCCTCACTCTTGGAACACTCTGGTTTAGTTTATGTGGTTCAGGGTGGTCCCACACGACTCAGGCTTGCTGGGCCAGAGGGCTAAATCCTCTGGTCGCACTGATTGCTTCAGGAATGGGCATGAGAATGAGACCAACTTTGTTTTCTGTAAGTCGTTTTGCAGAGGGTTTGAGGAAAAGGCTTTTCCTTAAGCTGGCTTTGAGAGTTGCGTGGAGGACACAGGTTCAGAGCTGTGAGCTGCCATCTTGCGTCTTCCTGGGTAAAGCTCGTCTGATGAGCAAGCAAAGCAGAGCTGGGGGATAAAGAGAGAGGCGGACGGAGGGCACTTCTAGAATCTGGATTCAGCTAAGCGTAATGCTAGGACTGCTCCCTTAAACTTCCGGGGTACCTAGGTCTGTAGCATTTGAGTGTAAGTTTGTTTGGATTGTGTTTCTGTGTCTAACAAGTATATTGGCTAAGCCTGGAAAACTTCACTGTATTACTCAGTGTAGTACAAGGGGGAGATCTCAACAGGTGAGGCAAAGACATGGCTCTGCATTGTAGTCATTAAATATCTAATAATTCATTAAATACCCAGCAGCTCCAGTTAGAACATTTCTCACAGGACAGGCTGATGAGAAGAAATGGTGGAAGTATTCCAAAGACCTCAACTCACCTAGAAGAGGGAGGTGAACAACGGAGAGATGCAACATTTGGGAGAACAAAAGTTGGCATCTTGCATCTTATTTCTATTGAATGATTGAGGAACGTGTTTTCTTAGTTTTTTTTTTTTTTTTTGGAGAGGTTTTTGCTGCAGGGCACGTGCGCTCGCCAGACAGAGAAAGACAGAGAGACAGAAAGTAAGAAATCACCCCCCAGGGGGGATGGTCATGACGCAATCCCTTCTCCTCCATTCTCCTCTCGGGATCTTGGGCACACACACACACGTGCCCAGCGTGAGTTTAAGCCACCGGGTCTGGGATTCGAACTGCGGTTGGCTACATGGGAGTCCAGTGACACAGCCATTACGCTAACTGCTGGTCCCAGGATACTTTTTTTTAAAGTTGCCAGAGAGTACATAAACTCACTGGGGGTGAGGGGGCGGGGAGAGAGAGAGAAAGAGAGAGAGAGAGAGAGAGAGAGAGAGAGAGAGAGAATGTGCAAAAGGGGCATAGTTACACAGTAATCCCTCTCTCCATCCTTTCAGGATTTGGGGCACACGTGCACATGTACCAGATGTGTTTTTCAAGCCATCAAAGCAGGGATTTGGACCAGGTAGACCATGTGGGATCCAGCTCCCCTAACCACTAGGCTACAGGGTTGATGCAAGAAACATGCTTATAAATACTTGGAAAGAGAAATTCCCAATTCCTAAATAGAAAAGGGGGTCAATAAAAATTTCCTTTAACCAGGGAAAAGTGAAAAATAGAAAACAAAGGGAAATAACACATACAAAGTGGTCTCAAAGGTCAAATTCAAGTATATCCCATGAAATATAAGTGGATTATACTTGTTCCCGAAAAGACAACTGTCGGTTGGGGTTACAAATACAAAACTCAATAGTATGTTTTTCTATTAGTTGGCATACAGACCACCCTGAAACTCGGGAGCTGGAAACAGTAAGGCCATTATTGCTCATGAGTCTGCTGGTGGCCGAGTGTTCTTCTGACCTTGACTGCTCATTCACACATGCGTGGTCAGCTGCGGTGTGGACAGGCAGCTCTGCTGATCTTCATGCGCTCTCTCTTATTTTTGGAGATTTTAGGGTTGTAGGCTGGCTCACAATGGCCGTGGCTGGAACAACTGAGCTTTCCTTTAGTGATATTTAATTTTCTAGAAAGTTGGTGGGGCTTTTTCTTATGGCAGATGCAGGGGTCTAGGGTGGAAGGTGGGTGATCTTGTCATCACTGACTCATGGCACTCACAGTTGGGTTTCTTTTACCTCTAACTCTTTTTAGAAAAACATAACCAAAAAACCCCAAAACTTAATTGTCAGAGGGCATGTGTGCTTGTCAGAGCCAGACAGAGAGAGGCAGAGGGAGGAGAAAGTGGCCCCGATAAGGCGTGGTCATGGCTAATATCTTCTCCATCTCTTCATCCTGTTGGGATTTCGGGCACGTGTACACACATGCCCACTCTGTTTTTCAAACCACTGTGGCTAGAACTCAAGTGGTGGTCAGCCATGTTGGCTCTAGCTTCCTTAGCTATGGGGCCAGCCCTGTCTCTAACTCTATCAAATACATGTCCCCCAGGTTTTTTTGAATGCATTTCTATGTACTTTCCATGTGGCTTAGGAGACTAACACATTAAATAATTTTGAGGGGACAATACAAAATTTATCATTTTGGGACATGCAGGTGGTGTGATGGTTAGGGCACTGGACTCCCATATGGCCGATGACTGTCTGAGTCCTGGACCCGGAGGACTGAAACTCACACTGGGCACATGTGCGTGGATACACAAAATTCCGGGAGGAGAATGGAGGAGAAGGAATTGCAGTGTGGCCAACTCCCAGGAAATAATTTCTCACTTTCCCACTGTCTCTTTCTGGGGAGTGAATGCACCCTATAGTAAAAACCTTAAAAATTTTACTGTTTTAAGCATCTTAAGTGTTGAGTGCATTGGGACATTCACATTTGTGTGCAAACATTATCACCATTCACCTTGAGAACTTTTTCGTCTTTCCAAAGTAGGTAAGAGTGGAGGTTGCTATTTCTTGCCCATGAAAAAAATCTAAGCTTTTTAAAAAAATTTTTTTGTTTTAATTAAAAAAATTATGTTTCTCTGGGGTACAGAATGTTTTTTTTAAAGCATGCATACAGTATATAATAATCAAATCAATGTATATACATACTCATCTTCTTTAATACTGAATATCATATTTTGTTGTACATATTTGATAATAGTTCTACTAGTTTTTTTTTTAAGTATTGAATTTTCCATATAGTTTTACTTTGCTGTGGTGCCTTCCCAAAACCTCTTCCCTTTATTTACATTTAATCTTGTGTTCATTAAAATTTTCTCTTATCATCCCTTCTTCACCCCAAAAAGCAGCTTCTGCTATCCACCATTGCTTTCCCTATTTCTGTGCTTTTGAGCGCTTCGGTTTCTCCCACAGAGAGCAGACATTTGATGTATGTTAAGTGGGGACATCCAGCTTTGTCTTTTAGAGTCCAGCTTGTTTCACTTAGCATTATATCTTTTAGGTTCATCCATTTTATTCATCATTGGAAAAGTCATGATGTATTTTTCTTTTTTTTTTCCTATGCAATATGTCATATGACAGGATTCTATTATTCTTTATGGCTGAGTAGTATTCCATTGTGTGTATCTGCCACATTTTCTCTATCCATTCATTGGTTTTGGGACACTTCGGTTGATTCCATGTCTTAGACATTGTGGCTCATGCTGCAATAAGCATGGATGTGCATACGTTTTTCCAACAAAGGTTTCCTTTTCTCTGCAACCTTTCCAGTGCTTGTTATTCTTTGCCTTTGTATTTATTTATTAATTTTTTTTATTATTACAGTCATTCTAACTGGAATTAGGTGATATCTCATTGTGGTTTTGATTTGCATTTCTCTTATGACAAGAGATGCTGAACATATTTTCATATGATTTTAGCCTTTCATGTAATTTCTTTTGAGAGTTATCTGTTCAGATCGATTACCATTTCAATTGGATTATTATTATTATTATTTTTAGGTGGGTGAACAGATGAACTGTTTGGATTCCTTACATATCCTGGTCATCAATTCCTTATTGAAGTATATAGTTTGCAAATATTTTCTCCTATTCTGTGGGTTGTCTCTTTATTCTATTGTTTATTTTGCTGTGCAGAAGCTTTCTGGATTGATGTAATCTGACTTATTTATTACTTCTTTTTTAAGAGAGATTTTTACTGTAGAATGAGTGCACTCACCAGAGAGACAGAGAGAGACAGAGCAACAGAAAGTGAGAAATCAGCCCCTGGGAAGGATGGCCACACTGCAGTCCCTCCTCTTCCATTCTCCTCCCAGGATCTTGGGCACACTTGCACACACGCCTGGCATGATTTTTTTTTTTTGAGAGGTTTTTGCTATAGGGCGCGTGCGCTCGCCAGACAGACAGAGAGAGACATAGAGACAGAAAGCGAGAAATCACCCCCCAGGGGGGATGATCACGCCACAATCCCTTCTCCTCCATTCTCCTCTCGGGATCTTGGGCACACATGCACACGTGCCCGGCGTGAGTTTTAAGCCACCGGGTCCGGGACTTGAACCGTGGTCGACTATGTGGGAGTCCAGCGTCACAGCCATTATGCTAACTGCTGGTTCCCATGCCTGGCATGATTTTGAAGGTGCTGGGTCCAGGACTCAAACCACAGTCGGCTACGTGGGAGTCCAATGATATAACCATTATGCCATCTGCGGGTCCCCTCACTTACTTGTTTTTGATGTTATTGACTTTGCTTTAGGGGCCTTATTTATGAAATCTTTGGAGTCAGCTGGTGGCATTGCGGCTAAGCACTGAATCCCATGTGGCTGACTGTGTGATTCCAGTACTAGACTCTGCAGCTTGAAGATCACACGTGGTGTGTGTGCGTGTGTGCGTGTGTGTGTGTGCATGCCCAAAATCCTGAGAGGAGAACTGAGGAAGTGACTGTGGCATGCTCATCACCCCATCACTACTTTCCTCTTCTCTGTCTCTCTCTGACAAACACACATGCCCTGTGAAAAAATCTGGAAAAAAAAAAAAGAAGAAATCTTCGCTTATTCCAATATCTTGAAGTATCTCCCTAGTATGTTCCTTCTGTAGTTTTATGATTTTGGGGCTTTATGTCTAGGTTTTTAAATCCATTTTAAGTTAATTTTTGTACATAGTGAGAGAAGGGGCTAGTTTCATTTTTCTTCAGGTGGATATTCAGTTTTCCCAGCACCATTTGTTGAAAAAAATCTATCTTTTCTCCATTGGATTGTCTTAGGATCTTTGTCAAAAATTGGTTAGCTGTATGCCATTTGGTTTATTTCTGGATTTTCTGTTCTGGTCCATTGGCCTTTGTGTCTGATTCTGTGCCAGTGCCAAGCTGTTTTGTTTATTGTGAGTTTGTAATGGGTTTCGAAGTCAGGTGGTGGGATGCCTTCAACTTTACTCTTTCTGTGTAGTGCTACCTGGGCACTACGGGGTCTTTTGTGATTCCAGACACTTTCTGTGACTTGTATTCTATTTCAGTAAAGAATGTTGCTGCAATTTTAAGTAAGAATTGCATTGAATTTGTAGACTGATTTGGATATATATTGACATTTTAACTATTGATTCTTACAGTCCATGAACAAAGGATGTTTTTCTATTTATTTTTAATCTTTTTCAGTTTGTTTATTCGGTTTTTAAAAATAGTGTTCCTAGCAGAGATCTTTTACTTCTTTGGTCATATTTATTTTCGGATATTTTATTTATTTTTCAGTTACTGAAATCGATTTCTTTGGACCTAAGATTTCTAAGCCTCAGTTTCTTCATCGGTAAAATACAGATGACAACTTTGGTGTGTGTGTGTGTGTGTGTGTGTGTGTGTGTATACATGTATATATTAGTGTATGAGGGATCTTCAAACAACTTATGGAAAGTGTTTATTATGAAAAAAACTATATGTGGATTTCAATTTTTTTTGGCACCAAAATAGACTCATACTTTAATTCCATTTTTCTTCAACTTTCTGAAATCTCCTCATATGTGTATGCATATTTAAAAGCACAAATGAAGCCATGCTCTATATGATGTTCTGCAGCTTCCCTTTTCATAAACAGTATGTCTTAGAGAGCTTTCTATGCTGGTGCATAAAACTTTGCTCCGTTTTTAGTAGCTACATATATTCTGGTTTACGGCTACACCATAAATTCATTCAGGCAATCTCCCATGCGTGGACATGTAGGTTGTTTCCGGTTGTTTGCTTTCCTGAACGATGCTGCAATAAACGTCCTCGAACACTGTCCTGGCTCACTCACCTGAGTGCACTTCTCAGATCTGCCCCTAGAAGCAAGCTTGCTGGGCCAGTGAGTGTGTGCATTTAACACGCCAAAAGAGATCACCAAATGAGATAGTTCAATTTGCAAGTGTGTCTTATTAGGAGAAAATCTGTTAGATTAAATGTCCTCTCTGTAAATGTTATATTTGAATAGTTCATTTATTAAATTGATTTGTGTTCTGCCTCGTCCTCAGAAGGGAAGCTTATGGAAAGAGGCAAATCAAATAAGGCTGAAATAAGAAATACACAGCAACATGATAAACATAATGACAAGCCAGGGTGGTGACAGTAACAGCTAGTTCGGAGTACTTACTATGTGCTAAATGCTGTTCTAAGTGTTTTAAAGGCACATGCTTCTCCAATCCTCCCAGTCCCATTTAGGAAGAGATTATTAAAGCGCCCGTGTTATAGATGGGGAAACTGAGGCACAGAGGGGTTAGGTCACCTGTTTGATGTCACGGAGTCAGCGGTAGGGCTGGATTTGTGGTTCACGGGGCAGATTCAGTCTGTTAGCTGCTATGATGCTCCATCTCTGCAAGGCCAGGAGTTAGGAGAGGAAAGACGAGGCTGAACAAATGAGAGTTTTTTTTTTTTTTTTTGAGAGATTTTTGCTATAGGGCGCATGTGCTCGCCAGACAGACAGAGAGAGACATAGAGACAGAAAGTGAGAAATCACCCCCCAGGGGGGATGGTCACACCGCAATCCCTTCTCCTCCATTCTCCTCTCGGGATCTTGGGCATGCACGCACACGCGCCCAGTGTGAGTTTTAAGCCACCGGGTCCAGGACGCGAACCGCGGTCGACTACGTGGGAGTCCAGCGACATAGCCATTACGCTAACTGCTGGTTCCCACAAATGAGAGTTTTCATTGTTGCTGTGATTCATTTAATAACCCTTCATTCCCGTAACCGTCAGTTTGTTCATTCAGTCCTTCAGCAGATAATTGTCAAGGGCAGCCCTTTGCGGAGAGCACTGGGATAACAGAACGAAGTTCTTTATGGAGGTCAGCTGATTCTGAGCGCTTTCCCCGGTCATGCCAGTCATGCTTGGCGAGTCGTAGGGCTCCCTGGTTAACGGGATGTGTTCATTCTCTGCTGCAGACAGTGAGGCTTCTCCGAGGCTCAGCTCATCGGCCCAAGTATCTGGTACTATCAGCCAGAACTTTTGATTAAAGTTCGTAACTCATCAAGATGCCCTGAGAGGGGCAGGAGGCATGTCTGCATGTTTCTCTCTCTTGGAGGAAGTGGAATTCCAGAAGAGATGTGAGGGAAGAGGAGCTAGCCTTACAGACGCGGGAATTAAAGAGGCCGAGGGAACAGCACGTGCAAAGACCTTGGGCATTTGTGAAATGGAAAGAAAGCCTCCTGGAACAAGCAGGTGGCGTAATGGTTTTGTTGCTGGACTCCCATGTAGTTGACCGCAGTTCAAGTCCTGGACTTGGCAGCTTAAAACATGCCGGGCATGTGTGCCCGAAATCTGAATGGATGAGAAGGGATTGTGGGGTGGTCATCCCCCTGAGGGCTGACTTCTGTCTCTCTATCTCTCACTGTCTTATGCATACCCTATAGCCAACAACAACAACAAAAACCAAAAAACAACTCCCTAAAAAAATTAAAACAAACAAAAAAGAAAGCAAGCCTCTTGTGGTTGGGCTCATTGAGTTGGAGGTGCCCCTGAACCTGGTACAGAGCCTGTAACGCTGGCAGAGCTCAGTGGAGGGGAGTGAAGCTCTTGCTGTGCCCTTCCTGAGGGACACGGTTTCAGAGAGAGCTTGCTTTCCAGTCTCTGGGTGAGCACAGCAGGCGTCTCGAGGCATCAGCATTCAGAGCAGGCATGTCCAGCCAGTTTCCTCTGCCTTCCTTCTCCGGGTGTGGGTCCCCTCTGCTGTGGAATCTGGACAGGGGTTTGGGGCCTAACCTTCTGAGGGATCCTCCTTTGTCCAATTCACTGTGCGCGTTTCCTTCTTCTCCATCGGTCCCCAAGTGGGAAGAAGGCAGCTCCAACCTGCTTTCAAAGCTGAGCAAATAAAGCTCTTTTACAATTGGTTCGATTGTAGAGAGAGCATTAGACTGATTTATTCAAATCAATTCTGGGTAAAAGCCATAAAAGAGAGCTTAAGAAGGAGCTCTGCTTCCCCAGGAAGCCCAGCTGGAGGATCAGCACCTGGAGGGGGGCAAGGAAGATGGGCAGGGGCATGGGGCCGCTCAGGGGCAGCTCAGCGAGCATTTTGCTGGAAGACTGATGTCATACAAGGTCCCCATTGGTGGCTGGAGACACTCTTGCTCCTTAAGCTCCCTGGTGGGGCAAGATCGTTCAGGGCTCTCAAAGGGAAGTAGGACTTGTCATAGAGCACATTCTGGGGGACGCCAGCTCATATCACGACTGGAAGGACTATCAGATAACCTGTTGGAACTCTTCTTTCGGCAGCAGGAGGGTGGGTAGCTACGTCCCAGATGGGCTGGAGCAGCCTGCCCAGGTAGGCTCCAGTTCTCAGCAGAGCCAGAATTCAGTCAAGTCCCCAACTCACTCATCAGTGCTGTCTGCACACGGGATACATGCCCCAGCTTGAAAAACCAGACAGACCAAATCAAACAGGGCCACCTACCCGGTCGGCAAGGTCAGCATTAATCCTGCTGGAAATTCTCAATACTTTCATTGCAGTTGCTTTCCTTTTTCGGTACTCGGTACACACGGAGAAGAACGCTTACTGTCTATGGAAATTATTTGTGGAGACTGGAAGACAGGAGAAAACAATCTTTAAGCTTGCTAAACCTAAACTTTTTCACATCCCCACTTAAGACTAGTCCCTACGTGTCACATAGATTGCTCTTGGCCTTCTTATCTTCACACGTGTCTGTCGCTTACCAACTGTGTGGTTCGGATCAAGTTCCCAGGTCTCCGCGTGCCCGTGCTCACACCTGCATCACGAGAACTATGCCTAGTAACAGAGCTGCCATGATGGGATGGTCTGATGCATACAAAGCAAACTGGCAGTGCCTGGCTTTGTCAGCTGCTCCAAAACACTGGCTCGCTTTCATTGTCTGCACAGGGGACGTACGTGAGCGTTGGACTGCGTTGGGGACCTGAGCAAGCTGTGCTCTCTCGGCCTGCTGGCTTGTGGTCTGTGTCTGTCATGGAAACTTCCTTCCCCGGCACAACTTGGACCTGACCGCAGGTGTGCTCCAAGAGGGAAGGAGGAGAGGGAAGGAGGAGAGAGCTGGGGGGAAGGAGTGGGGGACAGAAGGGGGGTACGGGCAGTGAGCCGGCTAGGTGGGGAGAGAGTGAGTCAGAAGTCCATTGGCATCCTCTCCAAGGGGTGGGCAGGCAGAGACCCCACCACCCCCCCAGCAAGAAAAGATGTGTGTAGCGAGGGTCATCCTGGGTCATCAGGGACTATGTGTTGATTAAAAAAAAAAAAAAGTTAGAAGTCATTTTTTGGGAAGAGAATAAGTAGTTTAGAGAAGAGAGACAGAGACAGAGAGAACAGTGTACAGAGAGGAAACAGAAGTTCCTGTGCAGGGAGCCGTGGGACCGACTGCCCAGAGACAAGGTCAGATGCCACAGGTGTAGGGTGGCGAGAAAACACGTGCTTCTTATTTATTTTTTGCAAGAACTCCCATTCACCTCCCCAGGATATTTAATAGTGTGTGCGCACGCACGTGCCATAAACAGGGATCGTTTTCGTTTTTTAGATTTTTTTTTTTTTTTTGCCATAGGGCACATGGACTTGCCAAAGAGAGAGACACACAGAGAGAGGGAAAGTGAGAATCACCCCCCAGTAGGGATGGCCACACCACAGTCCCTTTTCCTCCACTCTCTCAGGATTTTGGACACACACACGCCTGGCATGTTATTCTGGCCGCTGGGTCTGACTCGAAATGTGGAGCTGGCTATGTGAGATCTGGTGCCTTAACCACCTGGCCACCTGTTGGGGCCAGGGATCACTGTTACTGCACAAATTTTACTTGGCGTTGGGACGCATGGCCTTGCTTATGAGGCCGGGCTCGGTGGCTCAGTGGGAGGAGGGAGAAAACACTCTTCTGTCTTAGGAGGCTGTGGCTCCTTGCTCAGTCCAAGGGGATGGGGATTTTCTGTCCTGTTCTGATATCAAAGGCATCCCCCAGCTCGTGACCACCTGTTGGTTTTCTCTGTAGAACTCTCTGGAGCTAATGGGGCACGGCCGCCACCTGGGGTCTCTGCTTTCCAGTAAGTGCAGGGGTTTCCTCGGGAGCCTGGGAGCCAGGCCTGCTTGGGTAGAGCTCACGGCGGGCAGCCAGCGTGGCTGCCATGCAATCTCGTTTCGTTGTGGATGTGGGCGTAGAGGCTCCTGCAGGGGAGGGGACCCTGGGATCACCGCAGGACGCATCATGGTGTTTGCGCTCCTGCAGTCAAGTCAGGCTGATCGTAGGGGATCGCTGCTGAGTTCTGGAAGGTGGTGTCAGGAGAGTCACACGTGGGCTTGAGGTGGATGCTGAGACGCAAGTCGCTGCTCCATCCCTTAGCAGTGGTCGGCCTGGGGCAGGGGTGGCCTCTCAGAGCTTCAGCTCCCTCAGCTGGAAACCAGGGACGGTGATAGTGACATGAACCCGCCTCACTGGGCTGTGAAGAGGAAGTGAGCTCATGCACACGAAGCGCCTAGTGTGTGGCACACACATCGCAGGCTCTCAGAGCATCAACCGTGACCACTTACGTCATCCTCAGACCTCCTGCCGGCTGGAGGGCCCTGGGGGCAGAGTCATGCTTTCTGTCCTCAGTCTTCAAATCTGAAACACGGAGCTGCCCAGAACTGCTGTCACATTAGAAGGCTTGAAAATCACGCTGGGCCTGTGTGCATGCGTGCCCCGAACCCCAGGAGAATAGAGGAGAGGAGAGGGGATTGTGGCGTGGCCATCTCCCCGGGGACCAGTTTTTCACTTTCCCTCTCATTGCCCTTCTCTGTCTCTCTGGTGGGTACACATGCCCTACGGCAAAAAGCTTAGAAGAAAAGGAAAGGAAGAAACGAGCTAGCTCGCTTGCAGTGCCCAGTGCGGGCGTTGAACAACTGACATCTCCCTACTTTCTTCCTTTTCCTGGCCAGATTCAAGATCAAGGAATATTAGCTCCTGGAATAAACGCACTGTGCGGTGGCTCTGCCTTTCGGAGCAGGGCCCCCCTTACCTGTGACTGCAGAATCCCATTTCTGTCTCGTCTTAGTCTCTCTGCACACAACACATTACATAGGGTTTTCTGGAAAGTAAAAGCACGGCCCACACCGTGAGCTCTTATGTCAGGTTGTGATGGGGAGATGTAGAGCTGATGGCCCCGGACGGCTTGGCCAGGCAGGGGTGGGGGTCTGTCCAGAAGCTTCCGAGCCCAGCTCTGTCTGCTCCGGGCTTCCCTGTGCTCACTCTCGAGGTTCGTGCCCTGTTGAGGTGTCTATGGCTGGAGGGAGGGTGGTGCTGAGCTTGGGGGGCCCTGCCTTCCTCCTCCCCCAGTGCCGTCTCTCACACATGCAGGCTGTGTGGGCGCTGCCTGTAATGCTCTCTTCTCAAACTCTGCGATTCACGGTGCAGCCACACCAGGGAGAAGGCAGGGTTTGCCTTTGTTATAGAGCTGCTGTGAGGACTGAAAGGCTCCCGCGGCAGTCAGAGCCCCTGGCAGAAGACCGTGGGCCACGGCGAGGAGGGGAGCTGTGGGCAATCAGGACGTACCCACGTGCCCACGCCTGTAAGAAGGCGGCAGGAGGTCTAGACGAGCCTGGCCTCTGACGCCTGCTCGTCCTGGTAGACACCTGCTCGCCACGTTGGTTCAGAGCACAAAGGGAGAAAAATTAGGCCCTCAGAACCCCCTACCATGAATCATTTGAGTAGATGGAGAACTGAATTGCAATGATCCTCAGGAGGAGAAGGAGAAAAGCACGAGATTCCGGTCACATCCCGGGGTTAAAGGTGAGGTGGGTGAAAAGTGACATTTTCAAACCTGGAATTTGATGACTCGCCCGAATGGCATTTGCATCTTGATAATTAACAGACAATTGAAAGGAAGAGTAAACCTCTAGCAGAATTAAGCCCTCAAGTGCCGGCTGATGAAGTCCTCCCGGTCTGGGCTTGCCGATGCCCTGGACAGGACTGCAGCTGTGTGTGGCTTGTGGGCGACCCACACAGATGCACTGCGTGGCAAATGAGTACGGCCGAGAGGTTCACATCAAGTTAGGTGGGCACCGGGGTGTGGTCTGGGAGGAGGGGGCCACTGCATCCCCAGTAACAGCTGCTGGAGAGTAGACGGGGTGTGTGGGCTCCTTGGGCACGGTGTGAGCCACGGATCCCTCAGGGAAGCCAGCATGTCTGCATGGCTGGCGGGAGAAGTGGGGGGTCCCGGCCAGCACTAATGGCCCTGCTGCAGGTGGCTCTTGGAGGGCATGAGGAGGCGACTGGCATGTGGGGTCGTTGCTGGAAGAAGTTGGGTTTGGGGTCCTTATCCCCCATTGGAGCAGAAGTGCCCTAAGCTCAGGAACCTGCCTTTATAGGGGATGGCTGGCCCCCGGCAGGGATGGGCAGGAACTAGGGAAAGTAATCACCCGTCCCGTTGGGGCTCTAGGGTCTCCGCTAAGAACCCGAGGCAGGTGCTAGTGGGAAGGGGGCGGTCCTACCTTCCCCCTTTGGCCCACGCCGCCAAAGATACATGTGTGCAAGAGGGATCCTTAGGAGAGAAAGGAGAAAACGAGATTCCGGCCACATCCCAAATTAAAGGTGAGATGGCTGAAAAGAGACATTTTCAAACCTGGAATGCGGTGGGGCAGCGTGGGCTTGCTTTCTGCACGCTCTCGTTCACGACTGCTGAAGGTGTCCGACTCAGAGCTTCTCGAGGCTGGCCGGGACCCTAGCCTCTGCCTTCTGATGTCGGCTCACAGCCTCGCCTTCCTTCCCTCTCCTTCTCCCAGCACTTCACCGGGAGCCTCCTGACCCTCCGCCTTCCTTCTAAGAAAAGCACGTGGAAGGACCAGCAGTTGGTGTAATGGCTATGTCACTGGACTCCTGTGTAGTTGATTGAGGTTCGAGTCCCAGACCTGGTGGCTTAAATTCATGCCAGGCGCGTGTGCGTGCGTGCCCAAGATCCCGAGAGGAGCATGGAGGAGAAGGGATTGTGGCATGGCCATCCCCCCGGGGGGCGATTTCTCACTTTCTGTCTCTCTGTCTCTCTCTGTCTTTCTGGCAAGCACACATGCCCTATAGCTAAAACCTCTCCCCTCCCCCCCAAATCACGTGGGTTAGTGATACTTAAAAACAGATTTTGAGTCCCTGCTGTGGGTCAGGCTAAGAGCTTCACATGTGTAAGTTTGTTCAACGCTCACAAGGGCCCCACAGGGTGCTGTGGTTATCCCCCCTCTGCAGGTGAAGAAACCAAAGCTCTCAGAAGTCGGAGCTTCCGCAGCTCGGCAGAGGGAACCCGGGACTCTGGGCAGAGTGTGCCCCCAGACTCCTCCTCCGTACAGCAGGGATAAGGAGCAGCACCGGGCCTCGTGAGCTCAGGTGAACTGACACATGTGAAGTAACAAGCCTCGCAGGCACGTGTGCTCACGGTTATTTGTGCAGGCCACAGGGAGGCGGCGGAGAGGAGGTGCTAGAGCCGAGCACCCCGACAAGGGTTCCTCGAGCACCTACTACATGCCACCCACTGTGACAGCTCCTGCAGATAAGTCAGTGAGTGGAGCGGGCAGTGGCTGCCTTCAGGGCCGTAGCTGGGGAAACAGCGCACCGAGCGATGGAGTACAGGGCAAGGGTCCAGGCAGCCTCCCTGCCTCTTGCTCCTGAATGGGGCCCCAAGCCTGCCCTGGGCTCGGCACAGCTCTGCAACTCCCAGAAAGGAGCTCCTGGTTCAGCTCGAGCACGGCCCCCTTCGGTGCTCAGGGTGCATCCCAGGCCCACTCATAGGTACCAGCACTGCACCTCAGTGTTTCCCAGGGTGTCCCCTCTCACTGCTGCTCGCCTGAGCCCTGGCTGGGGTCTGCAGTGGTCTTCTCTCCTGTCTGGCTGCATGGCCAGTCCCTCTGCCCACACGCTCTGACCCCACAGGCCTCACGGTTCCATCCCAGCTCCTGGACATCTGTGGGAGCTGCATGTGCTATGCCCCTGCCCGTGCCCGCTCCCCCAGGCTGAGGACAGCTCGGGGACATCTCTCCATTGTTGCTTCCTCCAGGCTGATCTTGTCACGTCGCTCTCCCAGCCCTGGTCCTGCAGAGGCTCCTGTCTCTCAGGTTCCCACACCCAGTCCTCTGCAGCCCTCTGTCAGCTGCCATGCTCAGGCGAGGGGCCTTCCACTCACACTGAGCTTGGAGGGACAGGACAACGCCTGTGTGCTCAGCACTGCATGCTCTCCGGCCGCCTGGTCCCTAGTGATATGAGAACCTGTCCGCAGGTAAAGTAGGGATGGTGTCTCACATTAGGCCATTCTCCAGGCCCAGTTCTCCATGTGCTTTGAGCAGCCCTGGTTTTCTGGCCCCCTCCAAATCACTCCAGATGCAAAATAAGACCAAGAATCTGGGTGAACGTTGCCTCGGGCCACCCTCCCAGGGCGTCTCTTCGCCCCTGCGGTCGTTGGGCACGGAGGCTATGGGCCGTGGCCGGCTGGAGCCAGAGCTGGGCCTGACTCTGAGTCTGCAGAGACCGGCCTGGCAGGGCAGGTGTGCCCGGTGCAGGCCTCGTGCCGGCGTGCCGGCGTGCCGGCGTTCCGGCGGTGCGCGCCAGCAGCCGGCAGAGGGCGCCAGAGAGACCCCCACCGAGAGGCCGCTGGCGTCGGGAGGCGGCCGGCTCCTTCCTCTTCTCGAAGTGCAGCCAGAGCCTCCGGAGCCATGGCCAGCCCTTCAGGCAGCCCCGAAGACACGGGCAAGCTCAGGGGCAGGGACGGCCGGCCGAGGAGGGAGGAGGACGATGCCCCTCCGGAGGAGAAGAGGTTGAGGCTGGGGCTGGAAGGAGGAAGCGCGGAGCCGGAGCAGCGGGAGGACGCGCCACTTCTGGGCAGGGAAGAGACAGGCACCCAGACTTGGAGTAACTAGGTACTCCGTTGTCAGTGGTAACCCCTTCAGTTTAGGTAGCATTGACTTTTCTGATTCTCCCAGGACCACGCTGGCCGGGGACCCTCTGGACTCCGCGGTTGACCAGAAAGGGGAGAGGGGAGCTCTGTGTCCCAGCAGGGCCCAGGAGGGGAAGGAAGAGGGGCTGCTCTGCGCAGCCCTGCATGCACCCCCTCCTGGGCAGGGCTGTTTGGGCATCTCTCCTGGACGTGGCGGCTGTGCGTGCTGCTCACCTGGCAAGGGGCGTGGGTGGGAAGTGGCTGGGCCCAGGCGGTGGGCAGCCGGCTGGCCCAGCCCCTCACCATCCCTGCATCTTCTCGGTCCTGCTCCCCTTCTGGCCGGGCAGAGGAGTTGAGAGCAGGCAGATGGCTTCCATCCCAGACTGAGTCTCCTTGCCCCAGCCCTGGAGAGGGATGAGGGGCAAAGTTATGCACATCCCCGGGCACTGCCGCCCTGAGCCGGGCCAGCGAGCTGCGTGTGTGGCTCGGGGGTCACTGAGCGTGTGTGGTTGGAGCTGGCCGCGGGCTCGACCTCTGGGTTCTCTTTCCCCTCTCTCCGGACTCTAAAGGGCGAGGTCGCGACCTTCTGGTGGGGGCCTGTGTATTTCCAGGGCCCAGGAGGGATGCTGGGCAGTCCTCCCCCTCCTGGAGGGCTGCTGGCTTGATTTGTGAGGGCAATGGGGTCGGCCTCGTTCCCTCTGAATGTTTTATTGTTGACGGTTGTCTCCACTGAGCTTCTGTTAAGATTGGGATGAGTCTCTAACGAGCCCCCTGAGGGAGAGGTCCTTCCTGCCAGTCCACTTGGGCAGCCATGTGCTGGCTCCCGGGCTGGTGGGAGCCCATGCCCGCGTGGGGCTTGGGCAACATTCTCGTGGCCAGGTGTTACTGCATTCGAGGCCGGGGTGGCTGGACCCTGAAACAGGAGCGTTGTGGCTGAGCTCTTCGCAGCTCTCAGGTCCCGTCCTGTGGGAGGGTCTCTGGGAGACATTGTGGAAAGAGAGAGGGGAGAGCAGTGGGCCTGCCGAAACCCAGCTGCGGCAGTGGAGTTGTGGGTGCCACTGTCATTGCTGGAGCCCGCTCTCCCCCCCCCCCGCCAATGAAACTTTCTCAAAGACCAGGGTACCAGAATGGAGTGCACCCCAGTGCTGTCAGGAATGGGGGCCTGAGGCCAGGCCTTCTAAGGGCTGCATTCTGCCTGCCCCTCCTTACCTGGGCCATCTGGGCCTAGTCCCTGAACCTCTCTGAGTCTCAGGGGCCTCCTTGGCAAAACGGGTAAGCCCTGTTTCATGGGGTCATTATTCCTGAGATTACGGCTTGTCCCCAGGAAGCCTGAGCCTGGTGCCAGGCACATCGTCGTGCTCGGTAACTGTTTGGTGAAGTTTACCCAGGGAGCTGCCTGGCGGGACGTCTGGTTGCGGAGTGCATCGCGAGACATGGGCTTGAGGCCGGAATCCCCACGTTACACGCTTTCTGCAGAGGAATTACAGAGGGGCAACATTTTTGAAAGGCAGAAACCCCACTGGACTTTTCGATCCAGAGGGAGACGGGCATCCCATGCCTTGAAGGGTTCTGTAGTAGTGGTCGCATCTGCCCTCGTTCTCCGAACCCTTTTTGGGATGCCTGGGCCACCTCTGTCCAGCAGTCCCTCAGAGGCGGGTCTTGGTTTCCAAGTGTAAGTGCTGGCAAACTCGCCCAGCCCTGGGGAGGGAGGAGAGGCGAAGTCGAGCTGCGCACAACACCGCCAGGACACACTACTCCCTCTGACTTCCTATAGGGATATTCTCTTTCACGAAGGCAGCGGGCAGTTCCGGGCTGGGGTGGGGGACGCAGCTATTCCTCTGAGCAGGGGAGCTGGGCTCCTTACTCGTGGGTCATGTCTGAGTGGATCAAGAACAGGACGCTGTTCCGTGAGACTTGCCTGTGTAGACCATTAGCTCGGGGAACATGTCAGAGCCATTCTCGTTCTTTACTGACAGATGACTTGGACTGTTCTCTGCAGAAGCTGTCTGTGCCCCGCTCCCTGGCCATGTTCTGTGCAAATGTCCTTCCTCACCACGGGGCCTGGTGCTCTGGGTGGCTGAGGTCCGAGGGGATGAACCAGGGGTGTCTTCCAGGCTCTGCTGTTGTCTTTGGGGCAAAGGGCCACTTTCTTTAGTCACTAGAGGATGTGTTAGGAGCTGGACTGGACCCCAGGACCCCTGGGCCCCAAGCCTCACTGGAGGGTGTGAATGAGGGCTGACCCCCACCCGGAAGCTGCAGTCACACAGCCCGTGGCATGCTGTGGGCCTAGTGTGTTCCCGGAGCCTTCACTGACCCCTCCAGTGATCCCGGGGTGAGTCCAGCCCACCGCTCCTTCTGGGGAACAGAGGAGTCTCGCCGAGGTATTGATCAGCCTTCAGCCTTCCTGAGGCCGGGCTGCTCAGCAGAGGATTCGGGCTGTTGCTGGGCAGAACTGAGCACTTCGGGGAGTCACTTGGGGCATCCCTGAGAGCCCTGGTGGACTCCCCAGGTGAGAGCAGTGGGGCTGGGCAAGGGCAGGTCATTGTCAGCACGCTCCCAGCAGAGGGTTAATCCGAACTACGGGTGTCTTCCCATCTCAGGCTGCTGGTCTACACCTGGGCTTGCAGCTGGTTTTCCCATCTCAGGCTGCTGGTCTACACCTGGGCTTGCAGCCACTCTTCCCATCTCAGGCTGCTGGTCTACACCTGGGCTTGCAGCCACTCTTCCCAGCTCAGGCTGATGGTCTACACCTGGGCTTGCAGCTATGTCATTGTTCACATGTGGGGCCAGATCAGTCTTGGTGGTGTGGGGGTTCCCTGTGCATTGTGGGACGTTGAGCAGCAGCCCTGGCCTTATCCCATGGGATCCCAGGTACCCTCTCCCCCAAGTGATGACAAGAATGTCTCCAGGCACTGCGCTGTCACGTGTCTCCCAGTGTGTGGGGTGGGGTTGGGGCAGTCACCCGGATGAGGCCAGTGGTGAGACCTGGGAAGATGTAAGAGGGTGTCGAGTTTGGGCCCTTGTTGGAGCGTTTATGAACCTCATGGCTTGGGATGCTCACACTACTCTGTGGGCCTCGGCTTCCTCGTCTAGGACCAGGACAGTGAGACTTGTTCTTGCAGGAAGGCTGGCGGGGACCCAGCGGGACGATATGCTAGCACGGGGAAATGCATGGCAGCATTTAAACGCAGAGGAAGCACAGCTGTTAAAATCATTTGGAGTTCCGGATTCTGTCCCCTCGTGTCAAGGGCAGTGCCATTCCCCTAACAAATTTGGGTAGCTTCTTGCAGTGTGACATGCTAGATTGCCTCCGTTTCCCGCTTGGACCTCTGGGTCCAGGGCTTTGCAGGCGGGGAGGTGGGTGGCCCGAGCAGCTGGGGCTCAGAGTTTGCTCCCACACTGAGACTGCGTTTGGGCCAACCTCTGGGTTTGGGCTTCTGTCTGAGCGCAGCTGGGCTCGGCAGGCTGAGGTGCTCTGCAGAGACACAGGCATGTCCCTGGCCACGACCTTCCAAGCTACGTGAAGACACGGCCACCACCAGGCCTCTGTGAGGTGCGCCTCTGAGGTTGTGGCATGGAAGTGGGGATCCGTGGGACTTTACGCTGAGGACCCAGGCTGAGGCACGGCTTGGCAGAGGGCTGGCCAGGAGCAGGAAGTCCCATCCATGCCTTCAGCTGGAGCAGAAAAGTGTAGGATGCACCCTGCTCTACCACCCCCATTCCCACCCCTCCCAACCACCCTACCTCTCCCCCTCACTCCACCTCCACCCCTCCACCCTCCATCCCAACCCCTTCGCCTCCCACCCTTCCACCCTCCATGCCAACCCTTCTACCTCCCACCCCTCCATCCCTCCCCTTTACCCTTACTCCCTCCACCCTCCACCCCAACCCCTCCACCTCCCACACCTCCACCTCAAGGGCAGGAAGGAGGTGATTCTGAGGCTGGGATGGGGACCCTGCTGGTGGCTGGGAGGGTTGGGTGAGATGCCTGAGCTGAGGAGGGGCCATGTGATACTTTCCATGGACTTGGGGATCTACTGGTACTGAGGATGAGAAAGAGGCAGGGGCCAAGGGTGACTTCCGAAGTGGGGTGTGTGTGTGTGAGAACAGGAATTTGGTTCTGGACTCCTCGGCTGAGGTTGCTTTGGGCCCTGGGTGGATATGCCTGGTACGATGGATGGCCGGGCCAGGAGGGCACATGTGGGCTGGAGACTCAGACTAGGACGTCATCCCTGGATGGCAGCTGAGGCCATGGTTGTCTGGGAAGAGGATGCAGCCATGAGAGAAGGGTTTTATTATAAGCCCAAGGAGGATAAGACAGGAGGGGAATCCGTGAGAGTGGAGAGGCAGCAGCCAGGGAGATGCAGCTCCCTAAACAGGGCAGGAGGACAAGGGTCGGCTGCTGAAAGGAGCTGACAGACTCAGTGGGCCCCGCTCATCGCTCATGGGCTGTGACTGGACCTCCCCCCATTTACTTTAATTGCCAGAGGGCATGTGCACTCACCAGAGAGAGACAGGGAGAGGGAGAAGGCACCTCCCAGTGGGGCATGGCCACACCACAATCCCTCCTCCTCCATCCTGCCAGGATTTGGGGTGTGCACATGTACCTGGCATGGTTTTCAGGCCAAGGGCTGGGATCAAACAGTGGTTGGCTTATGGAATCTGACTCCCTTAACCACTAGGCTATGGGGCCGCCTTTCCCTTATGTAATTTTTATAATATATATTAAACACATTTTATAGATACGACAGGAAAACCAATAATGATTTAATAATTTTATCAAAATTAAAATAGATGCTCATGAAATCTCTGAAATGAGTCATTTCCAAAATAAATGTTTAATTTTAGTGAGTCAGGAGACTGAAAAATATTAAAAATACATTAAAATAGGGGCCAGCAGGTGCCGTAGTGGTTAAGGCGTTGGATTCCCATGTGGCCAACTATGTTTTTCGAGTCCTGGACCTGGTGACTTGAAACTCATGCTGGGTGTGTGTGGGTGTGTGCTCAGAATCCTGAGAGGAGAATGGAGGAGAAGGGATTGCAGTATGGTCATTCCTCCTGGGTGGGGAGTGATTCCCCACTGTCTGTCTCTCTGGCAAGCACACATACCCTATAGCAAAAACCTACCCCCCCATGTATGTATGTATATATGCAAACATGCAATAATTATTTATAGAAATAATATATATTTTACTGTTTCAGTTCAAAATTTTTTTTTTTTGCCTTAGGGTACCTGTGCTCACCAGGGAGTGGCAGAGAGAGGGAAAGTGAGAAATTACTCCTAAAGGGGATGGCTACAATGTAATCCCTTTTCCATTCTCCTTTCAGGATTTTGGGCATTCACACACATGTGCCCAGTATGATTTTCTTTTTTTCTTTCTTTCCCTTTTATTTTTTCTTTTTAACTTTTTTTTTTTTTTGAAAGGTTTTTGCTACAGGGTGTGTGCACTCACCAGAGAGACATAGAGACAGAAAGCGAGAAATCACACCCCGGGGGGATGGTCACGCCGCAATCCCTTCTCCTCCATTCTCCTCTCCGGATCTTGGGCCTCCCGGTGTGAGTTTAAGCCACCAGGTCTGGGACTTTTTTTTTGGAGAGGTTTTCACTATAGGGCGCGTGTGCTCGCCAGACAGACAGAGAGAGACAGAGAGATAGAAAGCGAGAAATCACCCCCCAGGGGGGATGGTCACGCCACAATCCCTTCTCCTCCATTCTCCTCTCAGGATTTGGGCACGCACGCACACACGCCCAGTGTGAGTTTAAGCTGCCAGGTCTGGGACTTGAACGGTGGTCGACTATATGGGAGTCCAGTGGCATATCCATTATGCTAACTGCTAGTCCCTGGGACTTGAACAGTGGTCGACTACATGGGAGTCCAATGGCATAGCCTTTACGCCACTGTTGGTCCCCTTTCTCTCTCTCTCTCTTTTTTTTTTTTCTTGAGAGATTTTTGCTATAGGGTGTGTGTGCTCACCAGAGAGAGAAAGAGAGATAAAGAGATATAAAGCAAGAAATCAAATCACCCCCCAGGGAGGATGGCCACGCTGCAATCCTTTCTCTTCCATTCTCCTCTCGGGATCTTGGGCACCCACATATACGTATCTGGCGTGAGTTTTAAGCCACCGGGCTGGGATGCAAACCATGGTCGACTACACTGGAGTCCAGTGATGCAACCATTACGCCACCTGCTTGTCCCAGCCCAGTGTGATGTTCAGGTTGTAGGGTCTGGGACATGCCTGGCCATGTAGGAATCCAGTGCTTTAACTACCATACCACCTGCTGGCCCCTGAAGGAAACACGTTTTACATTCTGAATTGTATTCACAATAAGCTTTTGCATTCATAATAACTTTTTTTTTATAAAGGCAGCATGTTTTCAGATTAAAAAAATTATTTTTAATTGACATGTACCTCATATACTTTAAATTTTTTGTGGTGAGAACACTTAAAATTTCCTCAGTGATTTAAATATACAATGTGTTGTTACTAACTGTAGCTCCCATGTTGTCCAGTAGAACTTGAGTGTATTTCCCCTGTCTAACTGAAACTTGTACCGTCTGAGCAACTTCTCCTTCACCCCCACTCCCTCCAGTCCCTGGTGGCCATGGCTCTGCTCTCTGCCCTCTGCTTTGCCATTTGACTCTTAGGCTCTACTGGGAGTGAGACCATGTGGCGTTGCCTTTCTGTGCCTGGCTTAATTCTCTTACTGTAATGGCCTTTGGGTTCATCTGTGTTGTCACAGATGACAGGGTTTCCATCTTTTTGAGGGGTGCACGCTATTCCACTGTGTACATGTACCACATCGGTGCTGGAATTTTGATGGAGGCCAGCTGGGGACATGCGAAGGTTCTCTAAGTCTGAGCGTTCCAGCAGCAAAGCACAGGAAACTGATTTGCTGTGAAAGTCTTGTGAAACTATAGCTCGTGTGTATGACCCCAAAGTAGCTGTCTCCCCACAGTTGTCTGCTGTCGGTTTATAGCATTTTTCTAGAAGAGAACCCAGTCTCAGTGGAGAGCCCTATCCTGGCTCTGTATTTCTCAGGGCAAAAGATGGAGTCATTGGGAGACCTGCCCCTCTGTCCTGGGGGCCTTTCCCTTTCTCATTTCTTCTTCAGTATTTGAGCCACACTGGGGGCTGGGGGCTGGCCCACAAGATTGACAGTCCTTGCTGTCCTTGAGCTCATACTCCAGCAGAGAGAGAAGACTACAGACCATGGGCTAGAGCCAGCCCTCCTATTCAGGTAAATAAAATTCTATTGGAACAGCCATATCCTTTCATGTCCATACTGTCATGACTGCTTTCCTGCAGGAGACTCAAGTCATTGGACGGAGGCTGTATGGCCTACCACGCCAGGAATATTTACACTGCTGATCCCTGCACCCTGAGAGTCCCAGGTTAAGCAGCCTTTGCACACCCTGGGAGCATGGGTGCAGCCGCCCTCGAGATGCCCAGCTACCTGCTAGGCTTCTAGCCAGTTGGTTATGGCGTGGTGGGTGTTTGGTACCAGAGGCAGGATCTAGACACCCTGGGTGGGCTCTCCTGGCCACTGTGGCTGGGCATGGAGCTGTTATTGTTAAGATTTTTAAGATAGAGTCTTGCTGTGCCGTGACTCTCCTGCCTCAGCCTCACAGTGGGGACTAGAAGTGTGTGCACTATGCCTGGCTGTTTTAGACAGGGCCTTCCTAAGTTTCCCAGGCCAGCCTCGAGCTTGTGACCCTCCTGCCTCACCCTGCCCAAGTCACTGGCCTCGCACGTGGTCCCATCCTGTTACGTGTGTCCCCACTCCTGAGCCCATTTGGGTTTTTGTACAGGGGAAGAAGGTGGGAGGGCATGGCTTCTGTTGTCCCCCACTGCAAACGTCTCCTTAAGATGTGTTTCCCAGGATCTGGGGTCCCACCTTGTGTAGCTGCCAAAATCCAGTGAGGCCAGCCTGCTAGCGGCTGCGACTCTGTGATACAGAGCCTCCAAACTACCAGGAGGGGAGAGAAATGGATGGTTACTGCAAACATGAGAACTCAGGTTATTGAAATGAACATTTCCCCCGAAGTTTTATAATGTCTGGGCATGCATATTTAAGCGTCTGCCTCAAAAGCGCTTGCTAATAACCAGATGGTGCATTTAATTTCCTTTTTTTGTTCTCTGAGCAACATGCAGCTTCCCACACAGCCCTCCTTGCAGGCGACCAGTGGCACATGGAGGTGACAGCACTTCTGACCTCGGCTCAGACCCTGGAGGCCGCCGAGAGCCTTGTATTCATGGGCTGTCCTTTTCCCTCCTGAAGTTCAGTCTATTTCAGAAACAACGTCCTTTGCTTCTCCAAGGAGTCTGGACTCCTTCGACCCCCTAGACCGTGCCAGCTGAGAGGTGGGGGTCCCAGGTGGGTGGGGAGTCTGAGTACAGGGCTGGAGGGAGAGCTGGTTGGGAAAAGACACTGGGGAGAAGGCATCTTTTCCCAACACGTGGAGCATCCACTGTCGCCAATAACTGCTGCGAGGGGAAGACGGGCTAGAGTTAAGAGGAGGAGGGGAAAGGAGAGCGCTCAAGGGCAGAAGCAGGGACCCTAAGCCCACACAGGAGAGAGCTCAGGTGCACTGCCCCAGGTGGCCAGGCTGGTGAGTTTTCTCCTGGTGTTGTAGAAGCAGATGGCAGGAGGCTCCATGTGACACCTGTTCCGAAGGGTTTTGGGAAATGCAGGGGCTGCCTGGTGTCCTCGGTTGTCGTCCCGTCCCTGTCCTTACCACCACCCCTGACTGTCTGACCCCACTTCGCCACTCAGGCCGCCCTCCTGGAGAGTCTCGGGCAGGGCGTGTCTTTACTCCTCTCTGGGTAAAGATCTAGTGGTTTGAAAACGCGTCCACTTACGTTGCAAGGCATGGGCGCCTGGGCGGGAGGGCCGGCTGCCCTCCTTACCCGACTCGTTGTGTATTTCTGTTTGGTGTTCTGTGCTGTCCTGATGGGGTCGTGAGCCCCTGACCTCTGCCTTTCTTGCCCAGGCCGGGCAAGAGAATCCCTGTGGTCCCAGTATCATTTCTTAGTTTTTGTTTTGCTTATTAAAATACAAGGTAGTTTTGGCTTATTTGTGAGAACTTGAGCATATGTAAAACAAAAGGCAGAATTTTTTCTTCGCGAGCTTGCCCCTTGGAGGGAAGACCAGGCCAGGCCAGGGCACACCCTTCTACACCTTTCCCTGGGTGTGTGCATGTGTGTTTGCACAGATGTAGCTGAATTCTCATCTTCTCTTAAACAATAAAACTGGGCTAGTACTGTATTTGTCATTTGGAAAGCCTGCTTTTCACTCATGATGCATCTTTGACGTTGTTTGACTGGGCACCCAGGCTCCGTCTTCCTCTCGCAGCAGTTATTGGCAAGAGTGGGTGCTCCACGTGTTGGTGAGCCAGCCCAGCACGACCCGTCGGGACGGTTTCTGCGCCTTCCTCTCGGCAATGGTGTTTGCACATGGCGCTCGGGGCTCCCTGCCTGGGCTCTATAAGATGGTCTGAGCAGTGGCCGGCCGTCCCGAGCAGTGGCCGGCCGTCCTGAGCAGTGGCTGGCCTTCCAGCCTAGAGGCTATCTGTGCTGAGTTGTATCCTGGCCATTCGGCCCCAAGGGTCTATACGGTACCATCCTCTGTAGGTGGCGTCATCTGTGTCTAAGAGGCACTGGTCAGAATAGCAAGGCCGGCCCACTCACTTTCACACTCAGGCTAGTCTGTGCCTGCTGTCCCTGGGACTCAGCTGTACCAGCCCCTGCTGGCAGGGACTCTGGCTTCCAAGCCCTGGCACCCTGGAGGGAGAGTTTGCTTTCTCAAACCTTTCAGGGGATGTTACTGCAGATCCCAAGCCTTGCATTTGCCTCCGTCAGGCCTCGGTTTCCTCAAAGATAAAACGGGCACAGTGTAGTCTTAACCTTCTCCTAAGGCTGCCGTGAGGACTCATGGAAACATGCGTGAGAACCCTTTGCCATGGCCTGGCCAGTCACGCACATTCAGCAGAGGCTGAAACAGGGCTGCTGGGGATGCTGGCCAGACCACGGCCATATTGGGCAGGGCCTGCAGTGCTCAGCCCGGAGCCTGAGGATCTGCCATGGTACCGAGCGAGCGAGTGGTGGGGCAGAGGCAGTGAGAGCAGAGAAAGAAGTGGGCCCCCATCGGCGCCAGCTGGTGGGCTCTGAGCTGAGCCTCCAGCTTGAGAGCCCCTTCCCCTTGATGACCTTGCCAAGACCCAGAGGGCAGGGAGGTACGGAAGGGCTGGGCCTCTTCAGGGCCCCGGCTGGCTTCTTGGCTCTTAACTCTGCAAGGCATGTGTGAATGTGTGTGTGTGTGTGTGTGCGCGCGCACGGGTGTGATTTTCTCTGTGAGCCTCTGGGCCTGAGGTTGTGTTTGTGCAGGTCTAGAGTGGCCAGATAAATCTGAATTTCTGATAAACTCAGTTTGAGAATAAGTATATCCTATGAAATATTTAGGGCATACTTATCCTAAAAAGTGATTTGTTGTTTAGCTGAAATTCAAGTTTAACTGGCATCCTTTGTGGGTTTTTTTGGAAAGTTTTTTTTATAATTATTTTATTTGACTTTATTTCATTAATTTATTTATTTTAATTTGACCAGAAAGGGACAGAGAAAGAGAGAGAGAGAGAGAGAGCGAGCGAGAGCGAGAGCGAGCGAGAAAGCTGCCAGGTTTGGGACTTGAACCACAGTCAGTCATATGGGAGTCCAGCGCCCTTAACCACCACACCACCTGTGCGACCCTGTTTTTATTCTTCTTTTTTTAACTTACTAGAGGGCACATGTGCTTGCTAGAAAGAGAGAGAGAGAGAGGGAGAAAGTATACCCAATGGGGCATGGTCTTGCTGCAATCACGTCTTCATTTCTCCATCTGGGATCTTGGGCAGCATGCACACATGTGCTGTGTTTTTCCAGCCTCTGGAGCTGGGATTTGAATTGCAGTTAGCCACATGGGACCTGGTTCTCATAACCACTAGACAACAGGGCCAGCTGGTGTCCTGCCCTCTCTTGCTACCCTGGCAATCCTGGGTGCGGTGGTCAGTGTGTGTTCAGGGACTGCCCCGTGAAGGCCTCTGTCTGAGCACCCGGAGGTCCAGGATGGGCATGGCCTGGGAAGACCCCATAGGCTACTCTAGTATTCCTTGGAGCTGTGGGTTTGGATGGTCCAGCCCCGTCCCGCCCCCCACCTGCTCCCTCCATGGAGGCTGGCTTCCCGCCCAACCTCTCTCCAATCATGGGTGAGAGCTGCCCTGTCCACCCCCGTTTGGAGCTCGGCAGCCCGGCCAGACGAGACGGCAAACAGTGCGCAGATGGCTGTGAAGCTTCTCCAAGGGCCTGCAGACGAAGCCGAAGCCCTCATCCTCGTTGCTCCCCTTCCAGAGAAGCTGCGACAGCCGCTCCGCCGTGCTGCAGACGCTCCTCTCTCCTGGCGATTAAAGCACCCTGTGTTTTGCCAAACAAACAAAGCCCTTCATTTCCACATAAACCTGCTCCGTGTGCAGACACTCAGTGTTGGATCCATGGGCGGGGCGCTCTCACAGGCAGGCCTTGGGAGAACGGCTTAATTTCCATCTGAAAGACTCAGAAGCCAACCGCAGTTTAGGGAGAAAGCGGTTTCTTCCTTTCCCCATGCTCTGTGTCCTTCCCGACTACTTGATCACGACTTGATCATCTGGGCCCTGTCCTGGGCACCCCCACTGGGGGCACATTTGCACTCACCTACTTGAGGGCTGGCGAGGAGGGCGCTGGACTTGGCTCCCAGTCCACGGGAGCCTGTCATGGGAAATGCCACCAAGGAGCCTCGGGGTCTTTTGGAGACAATTACCATTGGCCACTAGGTGGACAGGGTTGTGATTTCTCTGCTGCTCCCCTGGGGCGGGCGCTGTGGTTACCTGCCTGTGCACCTGCTCTCGGCCTCTGGCAGGCTCCTGTGCTTGCCAAGCCCTCTTCTGCCACAGGGCCTTTGCACACTCTGCTATTTCTGCTGGATGGTTTTCTCTCACTCCCCTTAACCTGGAAAAGGTCTCATCTGCCAGCCGAGTGCCAGGTCCTCAGGGACCCTACCACACCAACGCGGTCACAGCAGCCCCGTCGGGGACCCTACCACACCAACGCAGTCACAGCAGCCCCGTCGGGGACCCTACACACCAACGTGGGCAC
>NW_006159497.1:3412807-3455772 GCF_000334495.1 Tupaia belangeri chinensis | reverse complement strand
GCCACCCCCGCCGGGAACCGTACCCCCCAACACGGGCACAGCAGCCCCCTCGGGGACCCTACCACACCAACGTGGTCACAGCAGCCCCGTCGGGGACCCTACACACCAACGCGGTCACAGCAGCCCACTCTGCCCTTGTCACACCAGCTGTTAGCCCAGGTGCACCTCCTGCTCCCGGTCTCTGGTGTACAGTCTTAGCCCTGCCGTGGCCGCGCTGCAGTGGCAGGACTGAGAGACTGTCAGACGTGCATATCCAGACGTCTAGGCGTTCTCCTGGAGGACGGAGGGTGGGACCTACCTGCCCACCTCACTGCACCGCATCAGATGCCTAGATGCCTTGTCTTTCTGGTGTGCTCTTACTACAGGTTTTGGCTCTATCCGAAACACATTGTCAGTGTCAGGATAGGTGTTCAGTTAGGAAAAAAAAAAAGGAGTCTATCTCTAACTTGTGGTCTGCCATGACCCCCTGATCTCCTTCAGTCCAGATGAGCAAAGGTCTACATGGCCCTACATCGGCAGCTGTCCAGTTTCTTTTCTGGATCTAGGATTGCTTAGAACTTTCTCCTGGAATGGCCTGCTCTCTCATCCAGCCCGTGGGCTTTGTTAACGGTGCTCTAGCCTTTGACGGAGGCTGAACTGAGGGAGCCATGGGAAGAGGCTGTGCACCGAGAGGTGAAGGATACCTGATGGTGGGCAGGTGCCCTGGTCTGCTCAAAGGCTGTGTGAGGGCCGGGGAAGGCCCAGAGCTGAGGGCCAGGCCTCGACAGGGCAGGACAGGAGGCTTCCACCAAGTGAAGTGCGGTTCCTTGGTAGCTCCCCCTTCCCCTCTCCTTGTGGAAGACTTGATGAATGTGCTCAGCTTGGGGGAGGGGTTAAAGGGCACCCTGGTAGAACTCGCCCAGCCTGGCAGTGACATGCCATGGCTGAGCTGGGGACTACTGATGCTCCAACTGTCACCAACTCAACACCTTCCATTACAACGGCAAGTTTTGCTAATTATCAAGGCAAGTTTTTGACTTTTTTGCTCATTAAAGGGGAAGTGACTGAGGCTGGGCACTAGTGTCCCCGAAATGACAGGAATTACACTGGCAGGTCCCCTTACCTACCTTTCTGCGGGTGGAGGGACTCCCTAAAGAACCCACTCAGCAATTTGGAGGACCCTGAATAAGTGGCACACATGTTGCTAAGCCCATCCGTCTGTCCGTCCATCTGTTCTATCCATCCATCCGCTGATGTCTCATGCTTCCATTTACTCAGTTAGCAAAGCCTCACTAATGACCTCCTCGAGTCTGAGGAGGCTTTGGCCCTAGCATTTGGGCATACAGGCTCTGGGAGCCGGTTCCCTGGGCTCAAGCTGAACCTACCTCCTAGGTAGCCCCTCAGGACATTGTAAAACCTCTCTCTGCCTCAGTTCTTGTGCCTGAAGCCTGCCTACTGGTAACTCCCATGATGGTACACAGTGAGGACTAACGAGATGCCGCATTGGAAGTGCACAGGCAGCACTCAGGGGGATGGAGGGTTTCATACTTCTTAGCAGGTGCCGCAGAAGACATGGAGAGCGTAGGAAAGACACACATATAACAGAAAGTGACACACGGGGGGTGTGTTCTGCAGGAGGGAAGCCTCCACTGTCTCTGGGAGTGCCTGATCCAATCTTGGAGGCACCAGAAAATGTTCCCCAAGGAACTGCTGCTTCCCCGAGACTTATGGAGTGGGTAGAGGTTGGAGCGAGACCTGGAGCTCCCAGATAGGCTGTGGCTGAGTTAGCCAGCACTCACAAGACTGGATCCTCCCCCCACTGGCCGAGTGGTCCAGCCCTAACGTCCACTCCACCTGGAATTCTACCAGATCCAGGAATGGCTAGCCGGGGAGGGGGCCTTCATCTATTTTCATACTTCCTGTGCAGGACCTGGGAAGCTGAGCCTCAGTCTCTTCATCTGGGAAGTGGGGCTGGGATGCAGTACCGCTTCCCTCCCAGAGCCGTTAGGATGTCAGATAAGATGGCAAATGGGGTTCTTTGAAGATGAAAGCATGCTATTTGAATGCAGTGTGATCTTCTGTAACTGCAAACCTGTGAAATTATCCTTGACCCTGAAACTGTTATTAAAAATAATGAACTTAACCCTTCCTCCATGTCTCCTCTGGGAGAGGCGGTTTGTCAAAGAGTGCTCTTATTATTTTACATTCAGACAACTATGGAAGGTGCAGAAAGAAGACCAAGACCCAGGACTTACGACTTCCTGTTTGCAGGATCCTAAGTGGGGAACAACTTCGGGTTCTTTCTACAGAGTTGCTTTTCAGAAACAGCCCCATTTAAATAGTCACAGGGACTCTTAGACACCATCTACGAACCAAGGAGGGAAATGCATGGATTCAGCCGTCTCCACAACCAAGACGACGTAGAAGCAAGTGGAAGCATCCCCGGAGTCAGAACCCAGATTTTGCCAAATACAAGCTGTGAGACCTTAGCAGGTTACTTAGCTTCCTAAAAAGTGTGAGAGGACTCTTACCCTCCTTCCTCTGCAGGAGACTGGTTTCTTCACATCCTTTTCCTTGTTCTGTACTCCCCTGTCCTCTGACACCCTCCCTGCCCAGATGAACACATGTAATGCCAAGTGGGCAGAATTCTTGGGCATTTTTAGAAACCCATTCACTAGTGGGGAAGGTCATTGTGTGTTAAGGATACGATTGGTCTTCCATTGCTTTCTTCCATGAAGCAAGGTTAATCCAGCTAGGAGAGTTTCTGGTGTCAGCCTCTTCCTTCTTCCCTATCTGCCCCCATTCCTGGTGCATGTTGTCTTGAGTTTCCGTACTCTGTATCCAGCTGGGAAATGGTAGGGTCTCAAGATTTAATGGAGGTTCCATTTTAGCCCAGATGTCTAGCCTGGAGGTCTACTGGGTTTTACTGGAATGTCTTCCTACTGTGATTCTGTAATAAAAGACACCTCATTTTCCCATCTGGCTTCTGTTCCTTGATGTCAGCCTTTTATGGGGGAGGAGAGGGTGACCCTTAGGGCAGGATTCTAGAGTTCCCAGCTGCTGACTCTGATACCAATAAGACCCATTTTACCTCCTGCCAATGTTTACCTTGCAGGGTTATTCTAAGTATTGGAGATCATGCACACGAGTGCTGGCATGCTGTCTGGGACAGTAGTCAATATTGTTTCATTTTGGTGTCTTCTTTGGTATTTTCCATCGTTCCGTATTTCACCAACACATAGGAGCATCAGAATCATGTAGGTGGTGGTGGTGGGGGAGGTCCTTATTTAATACACCAATTTCTTGGGGTTCACTTCAAGAGACATCGATGCTTGGGACTCAGCTGGGATCTATGTTTACAAAAGCTCCCAGGTGGTTCTCATGTTGCCAGCTTGGCCCTTGCTTGGGAACTGGGTTTGGAACCAGTTCTTACTACTACTTTGTTGAAAGCTTAGGTTAGGCTTTTCTACTCGGTATCATCACTGACTTCAAGCCCATTCTTCAGAACTGTAAGCTCATTGTCAGGGTCATCTCTTACTCATGTCTGTATCAGTGAACCAAGTTCTCAGTGGGTGCTCAGCAGAATGGCATTCCGCTTGATTCCAATGGGATTCGTGTTGAGTGGAGCCAGGCTTTAGGGAGGCATGTGTTTATGGGTGTGTGTAAGTGAGACGAGGATCTCTGTTAAAGTACCTTTTTGTTCTTCATCTGCATTTGTAGTGAGTGGATGTGATTTACTCTAATGGAAGTCACTGCAGCTTAAGTGAAGGTCTTGTCCTGAAATGGAGCAGGGTTATGGATGGGCAGAGCTGCCGAAAGCTTTCCTGGGAAGTGCTTCAGTGTCATCCTAAGTTAATTGAACTCTCTTCTGCTTCTATTTAACACCAGGCAGAGCCATTTTGATCAGTCCTATTGAGTGGATGCTCTCAGATTTCATTTAAAGGTGCACAAGGGGTCTTCCACAAGTTCATGGAAAAATGTGTATTATGAGAAAACTGAGCATGGATTTCCAATTTCGTTTTGTACCAAAATGTACTTTATTTGTATTTTCCCATGAAAGTTTGAAATTCCTTCATATGTAAGTAAACTGGAGTGAGTCTGGGGATGGAGGCATTTCATCTATTGAACAAAACCCATGGGATACTAATGCTGGAGAAATAAGTATCCTCTTCAATTACCACTAACTCAACCATGTATGAGGTAAGGGAAGGATATAGCACACAAAAGAAGAACCTCCTTTCAGGCCTTTGACTTTGATCAAACCATATCTGAATTCCTCATGCACACATAATTATTACCACAACTGGTACAGATTAGATAAAACTTTAGTTGCTTCTTGGTCTAGAGAGGATAAAAAACTATAACCAAGTTCCTTGGGGTTCCTTTCTTTTGCATTGAGGCTTCTCAAAATACTACCCTTGGAACAGCTTTAAGAGACTCAGCTGGGATACTTGCTAGACATGCAGATTCTAGGCCTACCCTTTTGAATGTGAATCTTTGGGCCTGGGGCCACAAAATGAACTGATAACAAGTTTATAATCAAGTACGGAAGATTAGATAAGCATATGGATGGATAATGATAACAAAGTAAACTTAAAGAAAAAGCAGACTTGAATTTTTAATCATGTATTTAAAAAGAAATTTAAGGAATATAGAAAAGTAAAAAAACAAAGACGAAAACAAAAACCTAAGATCTCATCCTAGAAATAAGCTTGCTTAATAGTAAACATTATCATACTGAACTTGTATACAGACTGAAAAATGGCCAGACAATTCTGATAATAAGATGACATTTTAAAAACAGAAAGTAGCAAATTTTATGAATTTAACCAAACGAAAAGAAGTGGAAATTGTATGAAAGAACTGCTAAACTCAGATAAATGTTGGTTTTCCTCATTAAAAGTTAGTTCTCTGAATATCTAAGAAAACAGAGATTAAGAAAAAACATTAAGATACTTTATTTTTAAAACCGTGTTTCAATTTTAGACTCTATCAATTGATTTTTCTACTGTGAAAGTGAAGGGTATATACTCTCTTCCATCACCTCTGGATATTATTTCTGTATTAAGTAGAGTTTTCTTTTTATTCCACGATCATAGGACTATTTTAAAATGAATTTACTGCTCATTTTTTAATGGTCATTCAACTCATGGGTTGCTTATTTGTATTAATTTCTTGGCTGACTAAATTTCATTATAAGGCTTTTTTAACTCATAAATTTCATATTCCTTGAATTCTTGATCACTCAATAACTTTTGTTACCTGTTTTGCTTGAAGGATAATTTAGCTGGCTATAAAATTATTGGATTATACTTTATTTCCCTTGGGAAATAGGTGCCAATCCACTGACTTCTTGTACTTTCTACCAGTTCCATTCCCTGGCTTATTTTATCTTGGCTTCCTTCACCACTTAGCAGTTTCTTCACAAAGATATTCCCTGAGGTATTTCAAATATGAGGAAGACTGTTTTTATACTGTGTTGATAATTTGTCTGAGAGTCACTGTCTTGGTTATTAGGCAGTTTGTAATAAATTGTGTGAAAGAGGAACATGTAACACATCACTTCTGTTTGAGGTTATCAGGGAAGGCTTAATTAAGAAGGTAATATTTGAACTAAACCTTGAAAGAGGGAGTTTGGATATATAGTAATGGGGAGAGAATGGAAGGAAGGAGTGATGGTTAATTTTATGTGCCAACCTGACTGCACCCATCTGGGTGCCCAGATATTTGGCTAAATATTATTCTAGAGGTATCCATGAGGGTGTTTCTGGATAAATATAACATTTGGATTAGTAGATGGAATAAAGAAGATTGTCCACTCCAAAGTGCATGGACCTCATCCAATCCACTGAAAGGTCTAAATAAAATAAAAAGGTAGAGTGAGGGAGAATTCACTCTCTTTACCCAATTTTATTGAGCCGGGATATCAGTCTTCTACTGCTTTCAGACTTAGACTCAGACTGGAACTATGCCATTGGCTTCTCTGAGTCTCCAGCTTGTTGATTCCAGATTCAGGGACTTCTCGGCCTTTGTAACCATGTGAGATGATTCCTTATAATCAGTATTTGTTTCTAAAAATCTCTCTTTCTTTTCTCTTCCTCTGGGAAAAAAAACCAGTCTAATATACAAGGTTGTCTTAGAGAAGGGGATAACTCACAGAGAGCCATGGAAGCAGGAAAATGCAAGGAGGATTTGGGGAACCTAGGGTCCTGATGAAAAGTTTAGACTTTACTCTGTATAAAATGGGAAATCCTCGAAAATATTCAAGAGGTGATAGTTGTATTCATGGAAAAACACCAGGAGTGTATGAAAAGGACAGCAATTACTTAATTTGAATGCCACTGAAGGGTGCATTAAAAAGACATGTTGAGGTGTCTGCAGGTGGCGTAGAGGTCGGGGCATTGGATTCCCACGTGGCCAACCATGGTTTGAGTCCTGGACCTGGTGGCTTGAAAATCAACATGTGTGTGTGCATGCCCAAAGTCCCAGGTGGAGAATGGAGTAGAAGGGATTGCGGCATGGCCATCCCCCTTCAGGGGTAATTTCTCACTTTCCCTCTCACTGTCCATCTCTCTGTCTCTCTTTGGAAAATGTGTGCACCTAGGGCCAAAACAAAACATAAAGCAAAATCTTAAATATGTTGAAGACAAGGTTTGGAAGGTAATCGAGACTATGTCTGGAGTATCTTTAATTCAAGACTGAGTGTAAACTTAGCCTGCTGAGGAATGGGAAGTCCTTGAATGTTCTTGAGCTACACTCAAGAGATGGTTTCATTAACAATGGCAAGGTGCATTGGGGAAAGGGAGGAATGGGAAGCATGAAGTCTAGTTGGGATCCTGCTATTTTAGCGCAGGAAGGTGTGAAATGGGTTTTAAATGGAATCATACAGATCTGAGAGTCAACCACATGGAGAAGTTGCCTGGAGGTGGTCAGGGGGCTCAGGAGCCAAGTTTGATGGAAGAAGAGGAGAGACCAGAGGATACAAGCTTCTGAGCAGCTGCATGAGGGAGTTGAAGGATCAACAAAGGGCAAAGGCAATAACTCAAGAGCAGAGCAGGGCTAGTGAAAGACTTTTCTGTTTAGCATATGGAGACTTGAACAGAACCACAATTTAAAGCTCTGGCACAGTGCAAAACACATATGAGTTGAATGCTGAGTGGGAGTTGTGAGTCACGGGAGGTGATGGGTGATGCAGGGAGGTCTTAACTGAAACACAAGTGGGGAAGTATCTTGGCAAAGGAGAAGGAAGGCTGTTTATGAGATGGAAAAGCCACAGGAAGAGGGTTAAGATAAAAAGATTTGGGGGTGAGATGGAAGATTTTGAAGAACTCAACTGTGAATAAGTTCTGTCTTTGCACAATAGGAAAAGCCACGGGAAGGATTTTGGAGGTTTTGAACATGGGAAAGGTTTAAAGCTGATCATCAAAGGAAACGTGCCTTGGTGGTATACCTGAAACTATTGATGACTAGAACCGAAGGTTATACTGGAGATCATTTAGTTGAACTGCTGGATCTCTGTTGTGGCACTTTGTAGCATCAATCAACAGCCCTTGAGCAGGTGCAGGTCAAGTCACTGATAGGGTGAATCCAGGTGTGGAGATTGTCCAGGTGGGTGTGGCAGAAGGTAGGAAAGAGCAAGAGCGTATTATAATAGGAGGAGGTGACTGTAGGGTCTTGGCTGATCAGGAAGGTGAAGCAGGAAGGAAGTATGAGGTTGTTAAGAGCAGGCTTGGAAAGGGTGAAGGAGGGAGAAGGAAAAGGAGAATGTAACTAGAGTGGAAATTCTAGGTTTTGGAACCAGACAGCTCTACAGGGGTGGTACAGAACAAAGTGTGTGTTAGAGTGAAGCTACAAAGGCCTTCTGTTTGATGCTGGGTGCTCCAGATGAATATCTGCCCATTGATGGTGCAAATATGAGCATCTTGGCCCTGCCAGGGCTTTCATAGAAGGCTCTGCTCTGTTCTTGGGACCTTTCTCATCACCCGGCTCAGAGTAGCAGTCCCTGAATGATGTTCCTTGGGCCATGGCATTTCTTCTTCTTTTTTTTTGGAGAGGTTTTTGCTATAGGGCATGTGTGCTCACCAGAAAGAGAGAGAAAGGGAGAGGGAGGGAGGGAGAGAGAGAAAGAGAAAGCGATAAATCACTGCCCAAGGGAGATGGCTACACCATAATCCCTTCTCCTCCATTCTCCTCTCAGGATGATCTTGGGCATGCATGCACCTGTGCCTGGTGTGAGTTTAAGCCACTGGGTCCAGGACTCGAACCGTGGTTGACTATGTGGGAGTCTAGCAACATAGCCATTACACCATCTGCTGGTCCCGGGCCATGGCATTTCTGTGTTAGATGTTCACAGGTTAAGGATAAAACTGAGAATATGACAGGAGTGTGCACATGGATGAAAGAAAGACCACTGATTTTTTTTTTTTGGGTGGGGGATTGTTCTTTATTCTGAAATCATGTCTATTCTATTAAATCTTTTTTTGTATTTGCACATATTTTCTTTTATGAAATACTGTGGAGTAGAAATTTTTGATATTTATACCCAATTCTTTCTTTCTTGGTATATGGGAGGATTCTACCTCCTTCCTACATTTCAGTATTCATGGGGGAGGGGATATGCCAACACTGGCCAATGGACTGGGGACAGATGAGTAGTGTGTAACTTCTAGGCAGGAGCTTTCAATTCCTAGTGCATGGAATCAGAGGATTCTCCACCCTCTGATACTCTGACTGGTGATATTCCAGGGGATTCGACTGCCATTATCCTGAGTCCCAGCATCCATTTTGATGTGGAGACAGAGCCCCTTCCACTACCTGCTTCTTGACATGTGATGTGCATGTAGTATGAATGTGGAAAACAACTTATATTCAAAGTCACTTCTGTTGTTGGAGATTTAGGGGTTGTTATTGCAGTAAAACTTACTGTATTCTGGCTAATCGTGGTGGTGGTGGTGGGGTGTGTGTGTGTGAAAATATCAGTTAGAAATGTCCCCCCCTTACACTCCCCCGCAAAAAAAGGATGACAACCTTATATTGATTCCCAAATTAGGAAAAAACATACCTTTTTACTGGTTTATGAAGGAAAACTGGAATTACTAGCTCAGAGAACTGCAGTGTGGGACATCTACAGAGGCAAGGTTAGTTTGTCAGCTTCTCATACCTCTTCATGGAAATTTAGCCAAGAGGTGGAGTATTTTAGTCTTCTCTACCCCACGTTCTGTGAACTCAAGAAGAAACGTTGCTCAAGTGCTCTGTTTAAAAGGTGCAGCCACAACCAGCCTGACATAGTTCTAGGGGTAGAGGGACCTTCTTACTTTAGAATGAGCTCCCTGCCACTGTGGTAGCTCAACCCTTTAGATATATTCCATACTAATTACATTAAAACACGGCCAATGATTTTGCTTCATTGCCCCCAAAATTAAACACCTTAATCACGCAAACACATAGAATTGGATTTAGTGTGACTGATTCCCAACTGTCAGAAAGGACTTAATTAGATTATATTTTTCTCCAGTTCAAGTAAAAGAAAATTGACAATAAAATACTGATCAATATGTGCAGCTCAGGAGGTAGAGCCTGCTTTGAGATGCAGAAGTGTTTGTTTTTTAAATCTATATTCTCGAGTAAAGAAAAAATCCATCTCTCTTTCCTAGAGGCGGAAGACTTGGAGAGCTGGGCTTAGCAACAGCTTGACCACTGGAGGCTGAGTTAGACAAATAGATGTCTCCTGGAATGGAGGGTGCGTTTCTGCTTTTCTGGCTGTGCTTTTAGGGTGAGGTCTAGTCCGTGTCTTTGGTTGTGTGTGCATTTCCAGGTGTGTGCATCTGTGGGTGGATGTTTGCATGTAAATAGCAGTGTATACTGTGGAGGCGTGTGCAAAATTCCCATGTGAACCTCAGCTTTGCAGGGATCTTGGGGCCTTGAGCCCAGCAAGTGCAATTGTAAGAAAAATCACTTGAAAATGAGGCAAAGAATTGAAATCAAATCCTAGCTCTGTAGGCACCAAGCTTATGGGAAACTCTGGATTTTCTTTGCTTTGGATTCTACCTGCCTCCAAGCAACAGTTCTGTTTTCTATGAAATGACCAGAATGAAAGAGCTCGAAGTGGACAGGAGCACAAAACAGCAGACGCCATGTGATTCCCTGTACACCATCAGGGTCTCTTGGCTGCGATGCCCGACGTTTCGGTGAGATGGTCTTTGTTGGTGGGGGCTGCCCTATGCATGGCAGGATATTGAGAGCAGCCTTCTGGGCCTTTCCATGCTTGATACCAGTAACCCCTCCTGTCCCCAAGTTGTGGCAACCAGAATTCTCCTGACACTGACAAATGCCCCGGGGAAAGGTGGGGACATTGTCCCTATTTGATAACTGCTGCTTTGATAAAGGGCAATGTGAGGTCAAACAAGCTGGGACTGTGGCCGTCAGGGGTAAGCAGAGACTGGCAAGAGGCCTGGGGATATTCTGAGACTCTCGGATTCTTAAACTCAGCTCATAGTTGGTTGCATGAGCATGCTCAGTTTGTGAAAATGATCGCGCTGGCCTCCACTGGGTGCATGGTACAGTTCCATCAGGAATTTAGAAAAATTGGTCATGAGGGGAGCAATGGGCATGAAAGCTGATCACCTTAATTTCAGCTCCGATGAACACGGAGGTTGTCAAGGTGAGTGTCCCAGGTGTCGGAGGAAGGGGAGGAATGTGTTGTGCACGTGTGTGCACATGTAAGGGGCTCTGCCAGTTACACAGGATGAGTGCCTGTGGTTCGTTTCCTGCAGGCTAGAAGAGCCCAGGTAGGGTGTGCACCGAGGAGTGTGGTTACTGAGGGTCATGCTGGCCCTGTGTGTTACCACTTGGAGGTTGCCCGACTGGTCCCCACAGCAGCGGCACCAGCGTAAGAGGGTTCCAGTTTCTCCACACCCTTGCCAACACTCGTTGTTTTCTGTCCTTTGAGTCTGGTTTGGAACTCACTGTTCATAGCCACTTTCACGCTGGCTGTGGGCCTGTCTATTCTCTGAGGTCTAGTGGTCGGGGTGATGACGGGTCAGGTGTGTGCTGAAGGGCTGTCCCCGCCATCTTTCTCTCTCAGTGCTACCCCTGGAAGGTAGAAAACGTGACTGCTTCAGAGCTGAAGAGCTGCTGAGGACTTAGAGGCGTTTCAGTAACTTGTTCAAAACGTGTTTCTCCTGTCCGTCTGTGACTTACAGCCTTACCCACCACTCCCGCATCCCCCAGCCCCTGGGAACCGCCCTCCTGTTCTCTAACTCTGTGAGTTCAACTTTTTCAGATTCCACGGGTAAGTGAAATCATACATTTAGTGCCTTTCTGTGTCTGGTGTACTTGACTTCACACAGTATCCTCCATGTTCATCCACGTTGTTACAAAGGACGGAATTTCCTTCTTTTAAAGGGCTGAACATTATTCCATTGTGTGCGTGTGTGTGTGTGTGTGTATGTGCGTGTATGCGTGTATACACACACACCTTTTTCCTTACCAATCATCTCTTGAGGGACACTAGGTCGATTCCACATCTTGGCTGTTGCGAAGAATGTGCAGACCCCCTTCAGCATGTCGATGTCAGTTCCTTTGGACATAGATCCAGAAGTGGGATTCCTGGGTCAGAGTTTTGAGGTCTGTTGCACAGCAAGGTCACTACAGTAAATAATTAGGTGCTGTGTATTCCAAAATAACTCAGAAAGTAAAGTCTTAATGTCTCACCACAAAAACAATGGGTAAAACAAGGTGATGGCTACGTTAATTAGCTTGATTTAATATTCTGCCTTGTGTACATATATCAAAGCACTGCAGTGTACCCCATAAATGTATGCAATAGTGATTTGTCACTTAGAAATAATCATAAGAGAAAGAAGCTCACATGGGCATAGCCCGGTTGGCAGGAGCAGGGAGATACACCCAGGTGTCCCCCCCGGAGCCGGGCTCTGAGGTCTGCAGATTCCATGGATGCCTGAGGCTGCAGTGGGTTTCTGCTGAGCACTGGGAGGGCTCAGCCCCTTGTGACCACCTCAGCCCCTGGCACAAGAGCCCACACCTGTGGACCGACCTGAGTCATGGCCTTCTGTGATTCCTGCAAGCATAAATCATGTGCACCCCATGCTGATGGGTTTGGTGGACTTCGTCAGAGACCTGGGGACACAGAGAGGTCACGTCACCCCTGTGGGTGTTGGCCAGCTTGCTGCCTGCTCGCTCTTGGCTTCAGCCCTCTGCTTTCATACTCACCTCTTGCCTTGAGGCTTGCTCTGGGAGCTCCGAGTTCTTGCCGCTTTATTTTGCGGGGCACCTGGGCTCTTCTTCACAATGTGTCTTAAACGTCTGCAGTCCAGCGCACTGCCAGGTGCTCGATATGCACACGAGTCCGCAACAGGGTCCGCCTTGGAAAGCGGTGGTTGTCACGGCTGGTGTGGTTGCTCTCTCACTTTTTTCTATATAATGTCCTATAGAAACTATCAAGCTCTTGGCACCCAGCTGCAGCCCTCCGCTGGTGGCAGTGGGGTGGATATTGCTCTTTTGCAACCTGGGGAGGAGCGCTGTGCACATAGAGGAGGAAGAACTGGCTCCTTGAAGAGGTGGAGGGAGCTTTCTGGAGCTGGTGCCAATTTGTTTGGAGGCAAATGGCTGTTGTATTAAAATTGCCCAAAGTTGGGTTGGTACCCTGTTGGTTCAGAGCTCAAAGCCATGATTGCTCGAGTCTTTATTTTTGGTGATTGGTTTTCCATCCCATCTTGTTGCTTGGCAGGTTTCTGCTAATGGCTCCAACATTAAGAGTTCAGTTCTGCATAAACTAATAGCACCCCTATGTGCCAGCCTTAAAAGTGCCTACTGTGTACTAGGCACCGGGGGTATAAAAGTGAACAAGGTAAACACAGCACTTGATCAAGAGACTCTAGTTTTTGCTCTCATCACACCCCAAAGAGAGGACAACTTGGTTTCCATAGATGTCAGGTTCCTTGCTCCAGGGAACATGAAGCGCTGTGGTGTCTGAGGACCATGGAGGAGAACTTGGCTGGCTCAACTCCAAGGTTTGGAACAATGGAGAAGCAGGCATCTGTGTTTAGAGGTGAGCGGCTGGGGTGGCTGAATCTAGAGGAAGCTGAGATTGGGAGAGGGCGTTTGGGCATCACATGTGGGGTGCAGGTCCCTGTGGCTGTGCCCCGTGGTGGTGCACTGACCCTGGGAAGGTCTTCCTGCAGCGGACCACCCAACAGGCTTGGCAGATCAGGGGCAGCTATAGTGATGACGGCCTCCAGCGACCCTGTTCCTGCCTGGCTTCCCACCAGCAGGTCAACCCAGAATTCTTACATAAGCCTGTGGCTCGGGGGGGGGAGGCTTGATGGTGACAGGATTGAGTTCTCCACCTGCTAGGTATTCGAGGACTCAGAGCGGATTTAACTGGAGTTACAGAAATAGGAATGTGGCATTTCTTACACCTGGGTACGGAGGAGCGAAATTCATTCCCTCTGGTTTGGAGGGAAGGGGAATTTGAGCAGACGTGACTCCACATTTCCATTCCTGAACCTGTGTCTAGAGATGCAGCTTCTCCTGGCTCTGCAGACTAAGGCCCCCTAAGGAACACACCAGTGGCTGCATCTCTCCCTTCTGTGCTCTCCCCATTCTCTCCTCCTGGCCCATAGAGGGAGGCAGTTCTGGGTTCACTTTGTCCTCTGGGGGTGAGTTGGAGCTCCTGTATCTCTCCACCCTTTCATGCTCCTCACTGGTGAGTGTAAGAAATCGACCTCACTAGCAAGACTGGAGAGATACTGACCACGGGGTAGTTCACGTGTTAGTGGACGGGCAATTCTGCCCAGACCGTGGCAGCAGGCCTACCTTCAGCCCCTGCACAGGCTCCAGGTTTCTGGGGTGGTTCAGGCAAGACCTTCCCCTGGCAGATCTAGCCAGTCTCCAGCTCTCTGCTTCTACTTTCTACCTGTGACTGAGTGGCCACATCAGGATCTGGCAGGGGGTGCCTCATTCCAACTTCGATCCCGCAGCAAGTGACAAACCACACAATTAAACAATGGGGGTTTACTGTCTCACTTACTTGGAACAGAGAGGACCTGCCCCAAGACTGCCTAAAGACCAACTCGAGGTGGTGGGTTTTTCAATTTGGCTTTTCCGAGATGTTCTTGCCTTCCTCTCTTGGTCACGGATGTGCCCTGACCCGGATGTCAGGCCCTCCTGTGATAACAGCCAAAGGCTGCCCAGAAGGGTCACAGGTCAGCCCCGCACATTTCCTTATCAAAGTGTTCCCAGAAAGCCCTGGCGACATCCTACCACTCACCCACGTCAGCCCTGGAGAAGCGGGGCAGACTCCTTTTAAACAGAACAGAACGGAACCACAGACACCAGTCACTGGCAGAGGGAGGTTTGACGTGATTAGTTGAGAATCTAAACCCCAGGATAGCAAATGGCTAACTTTTTCTGGAAAGGGCCTGATGGTAATCTTTCAGGCTTTTTGATCCAGACAACCTCTATTGCAGCCACTCAACTGTGTCGTCATAGTGTGAAAGCAACCATAGACAATGTGTAAATGAATGGGTTTGTTCCAATAAAACTACAGAAACAGATGGCAGATTTGGCCCTGGGCTTTTAGTTTGCCCATTCCACTTAGACCAATCATAATTCATTCCCTGGGGCTGGGCCAACTTTTCCAAAAACAAGGTAGTCCAATTGCTGAATAAAACAGGAGTTCTGTCAGCAAGAAAGAAGAGAGGATGGGTTTCTGGGGAGGTGACTGACAGTGCCAGGGCCAAATCAGCTCTCCAACTGCTTCATATGAGTAAAGGCATTGGAAGATCCCCGTCTGTGTGTTCAAAATTGATTGAAGCCTACAGAGATAAAGGACAGAGACCCTTGTATCAGTTAGCTACTGTCACAAAATGCTGTGTAACAAGCTACCTCCATTTCAGTGGTCTGCCAGACCCCACAGAGGGTCTTTTACCTTTGCCCAGGAGAAGCAGCCTGCCTAGGTATGTTCTCATGGTGATGGTGAAAGTGAGCAAGCACAATTGAGCACACATTTTTCAAGCTTAGTGTCATATAGACTAAATTCTATTAGCAAAAGCAAAACGTGACTAAACCCAATGTCAAGTGCTGGAGGAATGGTGGGGACATATGGCGAAAGGTTAGGATAGAGGAGAGATGAAGCATTGGGTCTATTGATGAACCTTAATTGAGCACAGGCCTCTAACCACCAATGACATTCAACAGCCACTTGTCTAATGCATCTGTGCCTGAGTGCTTCGGCTGGACTGCAGGGACCTGAATGACAGGGAAGGGGTCATGGCAGAGCATTGCTCTCCTGCAGACCTGTGTGGAATTATGTCAACTCCACATTGACCATGGCTGACATGCCTCATCCTGAGTCCCCAAAAGGCAGTAAGTGCTCAACTCCATTCCTGGGTAATTTTGGCAAAGCTGGCTTCAAGAGTCCAGGAAGCAAATCAGCTGTAGATCTGAGTTTTGAAGGGAGTCAGAATGGTTAACTATGTACGTCTTTTACATGCTGATGGTTATTTTTTAATGCAAAGAAGATTGGCTGTTTGGAAGTTGCTGGATCCATTGGCCCCATGAGCATTCATACTTGCATGTGTGCATGTGTATGTATGTATGGGGGCTGGAAAACCCACTTGTTAGCTCTATTTAATGATATTAGTCAACATTCTGAAGAAAAGGAGGAAATTCAATAGGCCAATAGGTGGGACCAGCAAATGGCATAATGGTTACGTTGCTGAACATCCACGTGATTGACTGGTTGACTGTGGTTCGAGTCCTGGACCCAGCGACTTAAAACTCACACTGGACGCATGTGTGTGTACACCCAAAATCCTGAGAGGAGAATGGAGGACAAGGGATTGCAGATGGCCATCCCCCCTAGGTGGGAGTAATTTCTCTCTTTCTGTCTCTCTCTGGCAAGTGCACATGTCCTATAGCAAAAATGTCTCTCAAGAAAAAACCAAAGACTAGTAGGCTTCCACAGACAGCTACTTCCCCCTTGCAAAGTGGATCATTTTGGGTGATTATAAAATAGAACAATCACATTAAGAAAAAACTCATTGTGTTGGATCAGTCTGGCTTCAGCAAAGATACTGTTTGTTCAAAGAGTGAAGGGTCCTTGCAACCCATGGTATTGTGCCCAGCAGCTCACCTCTTCCCTTAACAAATTCAAGTTGTGGGAGGGGACAAAAAAAAAAAAAAAAAGACCACATGGATATGTGTGGATGTTGCATCTTAGAAGTGATTCCATGGGAACCAGCAGTTGGCGTAATGGTTATGTCGCTGGACTCCCACGTAGTCAACCGTGGTTCGCGTCCCGGACCCGGTGGCTTAAAACTCACGCCGGGCGCGTGTGCGTGTGTGCCCAAGATCCCGAGAGGAGAATGGAGGAGAAGGGATTTCGGCGTGACCATCCCCTCTGGGGGGTGATTTTTCGCTTTCTGTCTCTATGTCTCTCTCTGTCTGTCTGGCGAGCGCACGCACCCTATAGCGAAAACCTCTCCAAAAAAAAAAAAAAAAAGAAGTGATTTCATTATAGTGCAAGTTGGGTGGATTCACTTACTCAGTATTCAGCAAATGGCCACGATGCCTGTTATGTCCCAGGCACTGTGCTAGAGCTGAGAATGCCGCCACGGCAAAAGCAGGCATGGTCCTGCCCTTGGAGAAGGGCTGGTTCAGACCCACACCATGTGGGAAGGCAGCTGCTCACCACACGTGGCGGCCGGGGACTTGCACGTCAAACAGCGATGTCCTGGGAATGTCAAATACGCACTGCATTCGAAGGATTAATAAAGAGTGTGGTGTATTTAGCTACTAGTTTAAAAAGACTTAATATACATTGAAATGGCATTTGGATCTATGTGGTTAAAATTACTTTCACCTGTTTTGTTTACTTTTTAAAGTGCTGCTACAACAAAGCGGGCAAGCACGTGGCATCGTTTATGTGGGACAGTGATGATGTAGGGGATGAGCATCAAGTCTAGAGTTGCTCAGATCACTCGTCAACAGCTCTGAAAGGAAAAGAAAGGGTGTGAAGAGAATATCTGAATGGGGAGAGGAAACTCGGTCACACTGCAGTCAAGAAACAGCCTGCTGCTCCTCCAAGGGTAGACCTGGAATTACATAGGACCCAGCAGTCCCACTCCTAGGTATATACCCAAGAGAAACGAAAGCATATCCACGTGAAAACATGTACACAGTTCATAAAAGCATTAATAACAATCACCAAAAAGTGGAGACAGGCCCGGCCATGACGGTGCAGGCAGGATGGGCTGCTGGGTGCTGCTGGGTGCTGCTGGAGACCATGTGGGAAGGCTCTGGGTTCACATCTCAGGTCTGCCTCAATGTGCCAGGCTAGCTGCAGAGCTTGTGGGAGGGTTGTGGTGTGAAGACTCTATTAAGAGTTGCTTTCAGGGACCAGCAGTTAGCATAATGGCTATGTCACTGGACTCCCATGTAGTTGACCGCAGTTAGAGTCCCAGACTCCGTGGTTTAAAACTCACACTGGATGTGTGTGTGTGTGTGTGTGTACCCAAGATCCCGAGAGGAGAATGGAGGAGAAGGGATTGCAGTGTGGCCATCCCCCCTAGGGGGTGATTTCTTGCTTTCTGTTTCTCTGTCTTTTTCTGTCTGGTGAGCGCACATGCCCTATAGCAAAAAAAAAAAAAAAAGTTGCTTTACTTGCTTTCTCTCTCATTCCCTTATTTTCTGTTTCTCTTTTCCTTGGAGAGGTTTTTTCTGTAGGGTGCATACGCTCTCCAGAAAGAGAGCCACCGGATCTGGGACTTGAACTGTGGTCAACTACATGGGAGTCCAGCGACATAGCCATTACACCAACTGCTGATTCCCCCTTATTTTGTCTTTTAGGAAATAAATATATAAACTTAAAAAAGGTAGAAACAACCCAAATGCCCCCCAATCCAATCAACTAATGAACGGATAATCAGAATAGATAAATATGATATAATGGAATATTATCCAGCAGGAAAATAGCACTGAACGTTGACATGTTACTACATAGATGAACTTTGAAAACATGGTCTTGAGTGAAAAAGACGAATACTATGTTACTCCATTGGTATGAGAAGCCCGGAATAGGCAGATGCACAAAGAAGGTAGATGAGTAGCTGCCGGGGCTGGGCAAGGGGCGAGGAGTGATGAAGTGATGATGGATATTAGGTTTTGTTCTTGGGGTGATGGACACGCTCTGAGTGGACTGTGGTGACGAGTGTACCACTCTGCAAATAAGGTAAAAGCCACTGAATTGTTCACTTTGAATGAGTGAATTGTATGGATTATGAAGTGTATGTTTTCTTTTTTTTCTTTTCTTTTTTTTTGGAGAGGTTTTTGCTATAGGGAGTGTGTGCTCACCAGACAGACAGAGAGAGACAGAAAGTGAGAAATCACCCCCCGGGGGGATGGCCATGCCGCAATCCCTTCTCCTCCATTCTCCTCTCGGGATCTTGGGCACGCACGCACACGCGCCCGGCATGAGTTCAAGCCACTGGGTCCGGGACTCGAACCGTGGTCTACTATGTGGGAGTCCAGCGACATAGCCATTACGCTAACTGCTGGTCCCCATGAAGTGTATGTTTTAAAAATTTTCTCTACCCTTTGGGTAAATACCTAAGAGTGGAATTACTGGGTCTTATGGTAGTTCTAGTTCTGTGGACTCTCCATATCGTCCTCCAAATGGCTGTACTAATTTGCATTCCCACCAACAGTGTAGGAGATAGCGGGAACTGAAAGTTTGGAAGGTATAGTAGCAGGGAGGATTTTAGATACTAGAGGTAGTAAGGAAAGGGGTAATACGGGGTGAGTAGTGGAGGGACGGGGAGGAACAGGGGAAGGAAAAATACATTTAATTGACAAAAAGTGAAAAGCTGTTTGCTATGATAATGTATATAGTAATGTCTTCATCTTGAATGATATGCATAGTATTTGTGCTGGAAAAAGCAATGTTGTACACTGTAAAGATATATGTGATTAAATATAAATTATAATAATAAAAACTTTAACAAAAAAGCAAATTGGCTGTAGAGCATGTGTGCTCACTGGAGAGGAAGAGAGTGAGAGTGAGAGCAGCAGGGGAGGGGCGGGCACCGTCTAGAGGGGATGGCTGCTCTATACTCCTCTCCTCCATCCCTTCTTGGCATTTTATGCATGTGCACACACACCTGGCGTGTTTTTCAAGCTGCTGGGTCTGGGACTTGAACCATGCAGCCAGCCATGTGGGATCCAGTTGCCTTAACCACTATGCCACTGGCTGGCCCAAATTATATTTTAATAAAACTGTTACACTGGGACCAGCAGATGGCATAATGGACTGTGTTGCTGGACTCCCACGTAGTCAACCACAGTTCGAGTTCTGGACCTGGAGGCTTAGAACTCATGCTGGCATGTGTGAGTGTGTGCCCCAAATCCTGAGAGAACAGATGCGAAGGAGGAGAAGTGATTGCAGTGTGGGCACACCCCTAGGGGTGATTTCTTACTTTCTGTCCCTTTAGTGAGATTTTCATGCCCTATAGCAAAAAATCTCTCTCTCTCAAAAACAAACAAACAAACAAACAAACAAAAACCCAAAACCCACCCAAAACCCTGTTACATTAAAAAAATCAAGTCTTCCTTGATGAGATACACTTCAAGGGAGTTTGGGTGTACCAGGTAGAGAAGTAAGGGAATGACATATCAGGGTGAGGAACAGCACACTGAACAGCCCTGAGGTTGAAAGGGATAAATTAGATTTGAGGGAAGCTGGAGGGCAAGTGAGTTGCAGGAAGTGAGGCTGGGGAAGGAGCGATGGATCTCGTGGATTTCCCGTGAAGGCTCTGGAACTTCACAGCCCTGACCCCACGTGGCTGCCCAGCTTCAGGTCTCAGCTTCCCCACTGGTGGAGTGAAGGGCTGCTGTGAGGTTGCAATGAGACAAGCACACTCAGTAAAGGTGACTTTTTCTAGTTCTTGCCCCACAGAGCAGTAGGGAGCCATGGGAATGAGTGATGTGATGGATGTGCCTTCTGAGGTTTTCCTTTGGGGTATGTGTGGAGCACAGATTGTAACAGGGGAGGGGAAACACTAGTTGGGAGATATTTGCTAATAGCTGGAGGTGATGGTGGCTTGGCTCATGGTGACGTTGGGAGAGCAGCCTGGCATTGAATGGATTCAAGAGAGATTTAGGAGGTAAAACCAGCGGGGCTTGGCCACTTAATGTGGGTGAACTGGAGGGCCGGGAAGGTCGGGTGAGAGCAGCCAGCTCAGAACACGCTCCCAGGTGAGTCCTGCAGCATGACTGTGGGGGCTCCTGGAGGCAGTACTTGGGTCAGTGATGAAGATGTCTAGACTTCCAAATGCCGTTTGCAGAACGTCCTTACCCAACCAACAACTCACTTCTACCCCATGTCTTGCACTTATTAATTTTTTGTCTTAATTCATTGCATAGAGATGTCCATTTGCTTTTGTGAGAAATTCTGAATGCCACCAACAAAGTATATTAAAGAATCTAGATTGCTGTGGGGGCGTGAAGCTGGTTTCGATTTTCCCAAGTACCATCAATTTGGGCTAAGCCCATTTCTGTCCTGTGGCTGAAGCAAGGCAGTGGATTCTCAGCTTTTATTTGAAAGACCCCAGCAATGACTATGTTTGGCATTGCCAGCTGGGCCCCCGTTGTGCAGAACAGGCAAAGTTAAGGAGTAGCGCACTCTGTTCTCCCCCACTTCACTTGGCAGAAATGTCAGTGGGAGCTTCACTGCGGATTTTCTCGGTTTTAATACTGCTCTGAAGCCTCCACCAACACTCAGCCTGGTTATTAAGCTGAAGCTCCAGTGTGGGCTGGGATTTGTTTTTCCTGTGAGTGACGTGACCATATTTCCCATTAAAACTTGATGCAAACAGACTCGAGTGCCAACACTGCCTCAGCCACCCTGATCTGGAGGGAGTCAGCAGGGTGATTCTGGCTTGGTATTCGAGCTGAAGTTGTTTTCAAAAGCACCTTCACCTCAAGTAGACTCGGGGTGTCTCACCCTGACTTGGGCAGAGCTTTGAGTTTTACGAAGGTGGAGCATTGAGCTTCAAATGGAATCTGGAGAGTTGCTGGGCCCATGACTGAGGTTAAGGCATGATCTTATGACTGGCCTCTTCATACATCGAGGGAAAGTATCAGTACTTTTCTTCCCAAATGACTTCTCACTGGGGTTCCTTGGACTCCTGTGTTGGAGCTGGAGACCCCATGAGCACACCAGTCAGCTGAGAGCCAAGGAGGGCTAAAATTTCTGTACGTGTTGAGATCAGAGTTGCTGAATGCTCCCAGGATGGGGATTACACAAGTCCCCTTGGTTACCAGCCCTCAGCCTAAAGCTATCTCTAGGACAGATGGTCATCTTTTGTGAAACCCCTTCTTACCTGCCTGGCAGGGTTTCCTTCTTTATAAAGACTGAATAGCATTCCATATTTTAAAAATCCATTCACCATCGATGGACACTTAGGTCGATTCCCGTATCTTGGCTGTTATGAATAGTGCACTTACCTCTTTGACATACCGATTTTATTTCCTTTGCATGTATACCCAGTAGAGGGACTGCTGCTGGATCACATGGTAGTTTCATCTGCAATTTTTGATGCCCCTCCATATGTTTCCCATAATGGCTGTACTAATGTACATTGCCACCAACATTACACAAGTGTTCCCTTTATTCCACATCCTTGCCAATACCCATTGTCTTTTGTCCTTTTGATAATGGCCATCCTAACAGATATAAGATGATATCCTGTATTTTAGAAATTTGTTCTCTTTATTCATTGATAGATTGTGTACATCCATGAGAGAGTGATACGAGTACCTTCCACAGGGTCTGGTCACGCTATGATCCCCTTCTTCCAGTCCTCCAGCCCTTTAGATCCACTTGCTTGGTATGTCCCAGGTTGACAGGGCTGGAAGTTCAAACTGGTGTTGCCTTGTGAGATCTGAGTTTCCTTCAGCAGCACTTCTGCCTCACAGAACTGGTTTTCATTTGTATTTCTTTGATTACTAGTGATTCTGAGCATTGTTTTTCATATGCCTGTTGGTTATTTGTATGTATTTTTGAGAAATGTCTATTCAGATTCTTTGTCCACTTTTAAATTAGATTGTTTTCCTAGTATTGAGTTGAGTTCCTTACATATTTTGGAGACTAACCCTTTATCATATGTATAGTTTGCAAATGTGAGGAAACTTTGAAAAGTTAATGGAAAAATAGAATTAGAGTATGAATTTATTTTGGTGCAAATAAAATTTGAAATCCATGCATAATTTTTTCATAATAGGATTTTCCACAGACTTTTTGAAGATCACTTATTTTTTTTCCCCCTTCCATTCCATAGGTTGTCTCTTCAATGGAGAAATGTGGACTTAAAGTGAATGATTCTTAATTTGGGACAAATGTTATTGGTTGCATGCAAAGAAATTTTGGGTGGACCAAGAGCTAATTTTAAGTGTTACACGGACTTGTATTAAATAATACTTATGTCACTAAGCCAGCAGGTGGCATAGTGGTTAAGGCAATGGACTTCCACAGGGACAACCATGGCTTGAGTCCTGGACCTGGCAGCTTGAAATTTGGTGCGTGTGTGAATGATGGAGAATGAAGGAGAAGGGATTGTGGCATGGCCATCCCTCCTGGGGGTGATGTCTCACTTTCTCTTTCTTCATCTCTCACTGTCTTTCTGGTTCATGTGCCCTATAGCAAAAAATCTCTCCTTGCCCCAAAATAATACTACTTAAGTCACATTGTGATAAAGTTATTCTCTCTCTCTCTCTTTTGCTATAGGGCAAGTACATTTGCCAGAGAGAGAGAGAGAGAGAGAGAGACAGACAGAGTTGAGATCAGAGTTGCTGAATGCTCCCAGGGTGGGGATTACACAAGTCCCCTTGGTTACCAGCCCTCAGCCTAAAGCTATCTCTAGGACAGATGGTCATCTTTTGTGAAACCCCTTCTTACCTGCCTGGCAGGGTTTCCTTCTTTATAAAGACTGAATAGCATTCCATATTTTAAAAATCCATTCACCATCGATGGACACTTAGGTCGATTCCCGTATCTTGGCTGTTATGAATAGTGCACTTACCTCTTTGACATACCGATTTTATTTCCTTTGCATGTATACCCAGTAGAGGGACTGCTGCTGGATCACATGGTAGTTTCATCTGCAATTTTTGATGCCCCTCCATATGTTTCCCATAATGGCTGTACTAATGTACATTGCCACCAACATTACACAAGTGTTCCCTTTATTCCACATCCTTGCCAATACCCATTGTCTTTTGTCCTTTTGATAATGGCCATCCTAACAGATATAAGATGATATCCTGTATTTTAGAAATTTGTTCTCTTTATTCATTGATAGATTGTGTACATCCATGAGAGAGTGATACGAGTACCTTCCACAGGGTCTGGTCACGCTATGATCCCCTTCTTCCAGTCCTCCAGCCCTTTAGATCCACTTGCTTGGTATGTCCCAGGTTGACAGGGCTGGAAGTTCAAACTGGTGTTGCCTTGTGAGATCTGAGTTTCCTTCAGCAGCACTTCTGCCTCACAGAACTGGTTTTCATTTGTATTTCTTTGATTACTAGTGATTCTGAGCATTGTTTTTCATATGCCTGTTGGTTATTTGTATGTATTTTTGAGAAATGTCTATTCAGATTCTTTGTCCACTTTTAAATTAGATTGTTTTCCTAGTATTGAGTTGAGTTCCTTACATATTTTGGAGACTAACCCTTTATCATATGTATAGTTTGCAAATGTGAGGAAACTTTGAAAAGTTAATGGAAAAATAGAATTAGAGTATGAATTTATTTTGGTGCAAATAAAATTTGAAATCCATGCATAATTTTTTCATAATAGGATTTTCCACAGACTTTTTGAAGATCACTTATTTTTTTTCCCCCTTCCATTCCATAGGTTGTCTCTTCAATGGAGAAATGTGGACTTAAAGTGAATGATTCTTAATTTGGGACAAATGTTATTGGTTGCATGCAAAGAAATTTTGGGTGGACCAAGAGCTAATTTTAAGTGTTACACGGACTTGTATTAAATAATACTTATGTCACTAAGCCAGCAGGTGGCATAGTGGTTAAGGCAATGGACTTCCACAGGGACAACCATGGCTTGAGTCCTGGACCTGGCAGCTTGAAATTTGGTGCGTGTGTGAATGATGGAGAATGAAGGAGAAGGGATTGTGGCATGGCCATCCCTCCTGGGGGTGATGTCTCACTTTCTCTTTCTTCATCTCTCACTGTCTTTCTGGTTCATGTGCCCTATAGCAAAAAATCTCTCCTTGCCCCAAAATAATACTACTTAAGTCACATTGTGATAAAGTTATTCTCTCTCTCTCTCTTTTGCTATAGGGCAAGTACATTTGCCAGAGAGAGAGAGAGAGAGAGAGAGACAGAGAGAGAGAGAGAGAGAGAGAGAGAGGAGAAAGCATCCCCCATGGTGGATGGTCATGCCACAATCCCTTCTCTTCCATTTCACCCTCTTGTCAGGATTTTGCCTGCACACACATTCAATGTGTTTCTCAAGCTGGCAGGCCTGAGACTTGAAATGCATAATTGGCCACATGGGATCCAGCTGCCTTTACCAAGCCATGGAGCTGGCCCAATTCTCGCTCATCTTTATGACTGTCAAGTCTGTTAGGTGCTAATATGTTTCTAACATCTTGTCTTCTTTGTTTTAAGCACGGAGAACAGGGTATAGTCCAGACTCTTCCACAGGAGCATTGTCCAGCTAGAATTGAATACCATTGTTATGTTGCCATCAATTTGATTTTTACAGTCATAACAGTAAATGGCAAGTCCTTTAAAAATAAATTTATGTAAGTAAAAAAAATGATCAACGGTCCTTTGGAAAGAAGGTAGCCTTTTTAACCCCCATCGATGTTTGCTAGACCTACTGATGGTTTAAGAAAATCTGGATGTCTGGATTTTCATATGACATTTGCTAATGACTACATGTTAGATTAAAAAAAATACCACATGGCTCAAACATAATACACTGTATGAAACTGCTTTTTGATGTCAGCAGTGAGAGATGAAGTAATAGGATCAAATCTGAGGGGAGCATTGGGGTAAATGAATCTAAAATGATTGCACTAGTATTTTTAGAGTGCCCCAGAGTAATTTTTTAAAAAAACTGATTTGTGAGATTTTGGTCTTATACAACTGATTTGAAAGAATTCATGAAGACTGTGTGGTGTTTTGGGGGTTAGCTGTTGGGAGAAACTGAGAAAGGAAAGAGGCAGAAAGAAAATGAAAATGACACTGAGGATGTTGAAAAATTTAGTATTCTGCAGAGTGCAGGCTGGACTGAGTTTGAGAAAGCTGGAGCTGTGTAGTATGTGATTTAAAAATGTATGTAATAAAATACACAGACCTTAAGAGCATTCAGTGTGATTAGTCCTGACAATTGCATATACCCACATAACCATTATGCCAAACAAAATTTAGAATGCTTCCTTGCCCTGGACAATTCTCTCATGACCCTGTTACAATCCTATTGCCTTTCAGGGGCAAACACTATTCTCAGTTCCATCATCGTAAATTAAATTTGCCCCTTTTAGAGCTTCCTATGAATGAAATCACTTAACATGTACTTCTTTGCGTCCGACTTTCTTTTTGCTGAACAACATGTTTCAGAGGTTGGTTCTTGGTGTGCATATCAATGGTTCTTCCCTCTTTAACTTTTTATTGATGAGTAGTAAGTTATAGTCCATAATTTGCTTTTTTATCTGCTAGTTGATGGACATTGGTTTCCAAATTTTGGTTACTATGAATAAGGCTTCTATAAATGATTATTTACAGGTTTTTTTTTTTTTTATGCGAACGCATATTCTCATTCTCTTAGGTAGATAGGGGCAGAATTTCTGTGTCATAGAGAAGTGTGTTTAACTTTTCAAGGAATTGCCATTTCCCAAGGTAATTGTACCATCCTCACAAGCAGTGTGGGAGAGTTCCTGTGGTTCTGCAACCTCACCAACATCTGCTCTTGCCAAGATTTTTGATTGCAGATATTTAAATCAATGTGAAAAATGGCATATACTCACTTTTTTCTTTTGAAAAGGAAGAACAGGAGGGAAGGAGGGAAAGAAAGAGTGAAATTTTTGACAAGGTCACGCCAATGTTGGGATCCTTCTGCTGCAGCCTCTCGGTTACTGAGGGCAACGGCTGCCCCGACACACCTGGCCTGTTGCAGGTTGGACTGGGAACCAGCAGCAGCCTCCTGCTTGCGCCACTGCAGCAGGGCCTCATCACGCCTTTCCTTTGCATTTTCCTGGTGGTTAATGATGTCAAGACTTTCATGTGCAGATGGGCTATTTGCCTATCTCCTTTTGGAGAGTTTGTGTTCAAGTCTTTGACCATTTTTAAATGAAGTTGTCTTTATTACTTTTTCTTTTTTTGCTATCTGGGTAACTGTTGTCAAATGCATGTACTGTAAATATTTCTTTCAGTCCATGGCCTTGCCTAAACATTTTCTTAATGGAGACTTTTGATGAGCAGACATTTTACATTTCGATGAAATCCAGTTCACCATTTTGTTTTTCTTTTGGTCAGTGCTTTTTGTGTTTTGAGAAATTTCAGTTATCCCAAGGTTATGAGGACTCCCCTGTGTTTTTGTCATAGAAATATCATGGTTCCTACTTGTGTTTAGGTCTCTGATTCACCTCAAATTAATTTTGTGTATGGTGTGCAGTAGAGTTAAAAGTGTTTTAAATTCTCATATGGAATCCAGTTGTTTCATTGTTAGTTGTCCTCTTTTTTTTGTTTTAGTTGCCAGAGGGAGGTAGGCAGAGAGAGAGCACGCAAAAATGAATCCCCATTGGGGCATCTTCATGCTGCCAGCCTTCCCTCCATTTTTCCTTCCTGTCAGGGTTGTGTGCACATACGTGCTCAACATATTTCTTAAGCCACCGGGACTGGGGTTTGAACTGTGGTCAGCCATGTAGGATCTTGCTCCCAATGCACAGTGCTTACTCACCGTGCTATAGGGCTGGCCCTTCTCTCCTTACTGAATTGATTTGTCACCTTTGTCAACTGAGTGAGTGTATTTCTGAACTTTCTCATTTATTTTGTCAATCTATTGTCCATCCTTATGCCAATACCATACTATCTTAAGTACTATGGCTTTATATTGAGTTTTAAAATCAAGTAGTCTAGGTCTTCCAACTTTGTTTTCCCTTTTCAAAAATTGTTCTGGCTATTCTAGATTGCTCACATTTCCATATAAATTTTAGAATCATACTTACAAGCGACTCTGTTGAGATTATGTTTGGGATTGCATTGAGTCTGTAGATCCATTTGGATGAGGACTGATGTAACAATATTGAATCTTAAAACAATCTACGAACAAGTTATGTCTATCCATTTATTTAGGTCTTCTTCAAGTAATTTTCAGCAGGGAGATTTTGTAACTCTTTCTTTTGGATTTATTACTAGTTTTTTGATATCTTTTGATACTATTTTTTTTTTTTTGTGAGAGATTTTCACTGTAGGGCACGTGCGCTCACCAGACAGACAGAAAGAGACATAGAGACAGAAAGCGAGAAATCACCACCCAGAGGGGATGGTCACGCCGCAATCCCTTCTCCTCCATTCTCCTCTCGGGATCTTGGGCACGCACACACACGTGCCCGGCGTGAGTTTTAAGCCACCGGGTCCGGGACACGAACCGTGGTCGACCACGTGGGAGTCCAGCAACATAGCCATTACGCTAACTGCTGGTTCCCTTTTGATACTATTTTTAATGATGTGATTTCAAGTTTTGTTTTCCAGTTGTTCACTGATAGTGTATAATATTTAGATGACATTTATATATTGAAATTAAATCTAGAACTATTGCTAGCTTATTAATTTGGTGGGCTTTTCATAGATCTAATACAGTTTTCTATGTACATAGAAAATAAATGATATATCTACTTCTCTCTTCTGTAATCTTAATGCCTTTTATTTATTTTTTCTGACTTTCTTCACTAATGGCATAATTACAGTAAAATTTTGAGTGGAAGTGGTGTTACTAGATATCTTTGTCTTATTCCTTATCTTGAGGGTAAAATATTCAATGTTTTATCATTAAAGATGTTATTAGTGATAGATTTTTAAAATAGACACCCTTTATCAGACTGAGGAAGTTTCCTTCTGAGTTTACTGAAAACTTAAGAAAAACCACGAATGCATGTTGCATTTTATCAAATATATTTCCTGCATCTATTGATGAAATCATAAGATTTTTCTCCTTTTAAAAAATATGTTGAATTAACTCTTTTTGAATGCTGAGCCAATCCTACTTGCCTGAGATAACTCTCACTTGGTTATGTCGTATTGTACTTTTTATATATTGCTGGACTTGATTTGCAAATGTTTTAAAACTTTTTTTTTCACATCAATTTCATGAAGATTATTTGTATGTGTGTGTGTGTGTGTGCAGTAAGTGTATATTCTGGTCTTATGAATTGGAATGTTCTCTTGGGGCCAGCAGATGGCGTGGTGATTAAGGGCACTGGACTCCCACATGGCCAACCGCAGTTTGATTCCTGGACCTGGTGGCTTGCTTTCTCATTTTCTCTCTCTGTCTCTATCCCCCCCTGGCCAAATTAAAATAAATAAATGATAAATAAATAATAAAGTTAAATAAAATAATTCTTTTAAAAAAAGAAGTGTTCTCTTTATTTTTTGAAATTTTTGGGTAATTTTTTTTTTTTTTTAGTTTTGTAAAATTTACTACTGAACACATTTGAGTCTGGGCTTTTCTTTGTGGGGAAATACTAAATTACAAATGAAGTTTGTTTAATAGCTTTAGGGCTATTTTTTTTTTGGGGGGTGGGGGGAAGAGGGTTTTGCTATAGGGTGCACACGCTCGCCAGAAAGACAGAGACAGAGAGATAGAAAGTGAGAAATCACCCCCCAAGGAGGATGGCCATACCGCAATCCCTTCTCCTCCATTCTCCTCTCAGGATCTTGGGCATGCACGCACACACGCCGGGCGTGAGTTTAAGCCACTGGGTCCGGGACTTGAACTGTGGTAGACTACATGGGAGTTCAGCGACATAGCTGTTATGCTAATTGTTGGTCCCCAGGGCTATTTTTTCCCTATTTTTTTCTTTCCTTTTGAGTTTTGATATTGTTTGTGTCTCAAGGAATTTGTCCATTTCACTTAGGTTTTTAAATTTATTGACAAGCCGTTATTCATTTTATCTCATTATCTTTTCTAATGATGTCCTGTCTTTAATTTCTGATATTGATAATTTGTATTTTCTCTGTTTCTCTTTCTCTTTCAGTTTTGCTATAGAGTATGTGTGACCACTTGGGATGGGGGAGAGAAAGAGAGAGAAAGCACCCCAGGGGAGTGGCTATGCTATAATCCCTTCTCCATTCTCCTCTTGGGATTTTGGGTACACATGCACACATGCCTGGCATGTTTTTCAAATGACTAGATCTGGGACTTGAACTGTTGGCCATGTGAGATCCAGTACCTTAACCTTCACATCAACTGCTGACTCTCTCATTTTCTTGGTCATTTTTGCTAGGTTTCTGTGTGGTAGGCTGCCTCTAACATGGCTCCCAGTTGTCTTTGTTTTTGTTATTCACATTCTTGTGTAATCCCTCCCCGAGTCTGACCTAAATCTAGCAACTCACTTTTAATGAATGGAATAAAAAAAGTGATGGAAAGTTATTTTAATAAAAGTTTATTTACTTATTCCACGAGAGAGACGGAGAGAGAGGCAGGGAATCAGACGGACAGGCACCCTCCGACAGGGTTTTCTTGCCACGATCCTCCCCCAGTCTCAGCTTGCCTGGGCCAAGGCAGGCACATGCTACATGTAGTGTGCTCTGGGGGTTCCTGGAATGCAAACCTGGGACCTTTTCCACGTAGGTCCAGTTACATTACTACGTCCCAACACCTGGCTCAGGGATAGTACTTTAGAGATTACTTTACAAAAAGACTCCAGCGTCTTTTCTTTCTCTCTTCTCTTATTGTGATGGAAGCCAGCTACCAGCATGGAGAAGCCAAATCAGGAAATGAAGGAAGCCTCTGGCCCATACCCAGCGAGAAATCGAGACCCTTAGGGCAATAGCCTCCAAGTGTCTAGAGCCTGCCTACAACTGTGTAGTGAGTTTGCAGGCAGAGGTTCCCCTCCCTGTATTTCATGGGATGACTGCAGCTCCAGCTTCGAGCTCGACAGCAGGCGGGTAACAGACTATGGTCCAGAAGCCCCTACGTGGTCTTGGATTCCCAACACACTGAAATGATGAGGGAACAGTCACTGTTAAGTCACTGAGTTCTGGGGTAATTTCTTGTGTAGCAATAGACAAACCAATACCTTATTTATAGACTTTATCCATTATTTTAAGGAACCAGCTTTTGGTTTTATTGGTTCTATTATTCATATGCTCTCTATTTCATTGACTGTCTCTTTTTCATTTACTTTGGACTTCATTTACTCTTCTTTTTCTAGTTTCTTTATTATATTAAAATTTTTTAATTAATTAATTTTACGTACTTTCACTGAACATCACCACAGCATACCAAATGTGATTTTCCAGCCAGAATACATTGTAAAGTGACTTAATCATACATGTGATCATCAACAAATAATTTTCCATTGTGTATGTGTGTATTTTATTTTATTTTATTTTCCTCCAATTTCTCACCCTCTGCCATTTCCCATCCTCCTCCCACCCTGTCTCTGGTATCTACAGTTGTTTTCCATTCCTTTATTCTTTCCCACATTGTATTGATTTCCAAGATATATTAATTAATCTAAATACTTTCAATAGTAAGTTCAGCTGATATATACTTATCTGTGAACAAAGGTTGACTTCAGGCATGAAACTCTGTGAGTAGAATGAATATACTATAAAATAGTACATAGCTGAGGCTATATTGTTTACTGTGGTTACCAAATAGGTAATTTTAAAATACAGCTTTTAATTTCAAGAAAGGCAGTTTTAGCTTTAATAAATCAAAATGAAAAAAATGTTAAGAGAATTTTGTTTAATACTTAAAGCCAGGAAGCAGATTAGGATTCTGTTTGAATAGTAGGTACATGGACCTCTCCACAACTTGAGAGAAGACAAAACTCCTTAACACTGGAAAACAAAGCATAGAAGGTCAGTAATGTTTTAGCCAAAAGTCATAAAATTCTATTTCACCAGTTCAAGCTCATGTACTTATCTTATGTTGTGGTTCTATATTTACATTTAAATTCACTTATTTCTGTGTGTCTGACTTTAGTTTTCCTGGGATAGCACTGTCTTCAAAACTTCTTGGAGAGCTGGTCTGGTGTTGGTAAATTCTTTCAGGTTTTGTTTATCTGAGAATGTTCTTGTCTTCTCTTCCTATATGAAGGATAATCTTGCCAGATATAGTATTCTTGGTTAAAAATGTTTCTCACTTAACACTTTGGATATATTTTCCCATTTTCTCCTTGCTCACATTGTTTCTAATGAGAGGTCTGCTGTTAGCCTGATGGGATATCCTTTGTAGGTAACTTGACGTTTCTCTCTTGCCAATCTGAGTATCTTGTCTTTGTGGTTTTGGTCATTCTGGCTTTAATGTGTCTTGGAGAAGATCTTCTTGGGTTGATCCTACTTGAGATCCTTTGTATTTCTTGGGTCTGGATCTTTGAGTGCCTTCTCTAGGTTTGGGAAATTTTCTTTCAGGATTTTATGGAATAGATTATCAATGCCCTTATTAGTCTCTTCACCTTCTGTGATACAGATTGTCTGAATGTTTGGACATTTAATGGTATCTAGTATTTCTCGTATATTATTCTCATTTTGTTTGGGCTATTTTCTCAGTCTTCATGGTGGATTTTACTAGTCCAGCAATCCTGTCTTCTACATCTGAGATTCAATTTTCTGTATGATCTAATCTGCTTTTAATATTTTCAAACGAGGTTTTGACTTCCTGTTTTATAGCCTTCATCACCAACAGTTCCATTTGATTATTTTTTTTTTGTGGCATGTATTTTCTCTTTCAGCTCTTGCAAGAACTTCCTTACCTCCTTCCTTACCTTCTTTACCTCCTGGAACTCATTGGATTTTTTCTTCTGGTGTTCATTGTCTCTGTCCTCTTCCATCTCTGTTAGTTTTGCCACTATGAATACTCAAAATTCTTTATTAGGCATTTCCACGAGTTCCCTTGTACTGTCTGTGGACGAAGAAGAGTTATTCTTTTTCCCTTGGGGGTGAGGTATTTTCTTGGTTTCGCATATTTCTTGTGCCCTGTAATGATTTCTGGTCTTCTGATGGGTCATCTGTTTCTTCCTAATTTCTAGAGGATCAATCTGAGTGATCAGAAGTACATGGGAAGATGTGGTCTGCAAACTCTTTGGCGTTGCGTTTTTCTCCCTTTGAGTCACAGATTCAGTGGGAGTTGAGGAATATGAGGACCCAAATGGTATTCTGATTTTGGCAACTTTTCACTTAGACTGTCTAGATACTTAGTGGGTGGAGGCTGAGCAGCAAAGTCATGAGGTAAAAGAAAAAGGATAAGAAAACAGAGAAAGAGAAAGAAAAAAGAGAAAACAGAAAGAGCAAGCAAACAAAATATTTGTTAATTTTAAAAAACAAAAAGTGAAAACCACGGGGCACGCTTTTCTTAGCTCTCATGGCAGACTCAGTCTTCTTCTGGCCTGCCCTCTCTGTTTGCCTAGGTGGAAGGGAGGAAAGGGAGGGGATTATTATAAAGATAAAGGAGGATTTCAGAGCCAAGAAAAAACTTTACCTTAAACATTTTTTTAAAAAGAAAAATTAAAAAAATGAAAAGATGGGGGCCAGCAGGTGGTATGGTGGTTAAAGCACTGGACACTGCCACATGGTTGACCATGGTTCAAGTCCTGAACTTGGTGGCTTGCTTTCTCACACACACACTCTCTTTCTCTGGTCAAATTAAAATAAATGAACAAATAAATTTTTTAAAAAAGAAAAGACAGAGAGAGATAGAAAGAGACAGAGAGACAGGATGTAGGGGCTCTATCAGGGTAAATTCTCAGCAGAAATCTTCATTGCCTTATCGTTGAAATCACTATATCTCAGGTCTCATGGCAGACTCAGTCTTTTTCTGGCCTGTCCTCTCTGTTTGCCAGAGTAAATTCTCAGCAGAACATCTTCATTGCCTTATCTCTGAAATCACTACATCTCAGCTCTCATGGCGGACTCAGTCTTCTTCTCCTTTATGTACTTTCTTAAGGTCATAGTTTATATCACTTCTTTAAAACCTTTCTTATTATCTAATATAGGCACTTAATGTGATACCTAGGCTATGTGATATGTTTTACTTCCATATCACGAATTCCAGTATACTGTCTTTTGGTTTTCATATAGTTCAATAATTTTATCTTTGACCCATGAGGTATTTAGAAATGCATTCATGAGGTATTTAGAAATTTGTTGTTTAATGTCTAAATATTTGGTTATTTCTAGATGACTTTTTAAAAATTAATTTCTAATTAAATGCTGTTGTCAGAGTAATAATGTTTTTTATTTAATTCTTCCAAGTTTGATGAGATGAACTTTGTAGAGCAGCAACACATGTTTTATCCTAGTGAATGCTCCATGGGCACTGAAAAAAAAAAGTGTATTCCATAGTTTTTGGGTCTGCTGTACTATAAATACCAAGTAGGTCAAGTTGGTTGATTATATTGTTCAAATTCTATGTTTCAGTTTTGACTTTTTATTATTAATCAAGTGCATAGAATGGTGTGTTAAAAATCTTCCTATATGATTGGTTAATTTGTCTAATTATCCTTTAGTTCATTTAATTATTGCTGTATATCTTTTGAAGCTCTATTATTAGGTTCAACATATATATTTAGGATTATTTTGTCTAGTTTATCAATTGACCCCTTTTTCATTATGAAATCACCACTTCTGTCTCCAGTAATGCTTGTTGTCTTGAGGTCTGTTTGTATATATCATGCATGTCACATCGGCTCTCTAATGCTCAGGGTTGGCATGTTATAACTTTTTCTATCCATTTCAGTTTAAAGGGATAGAAAATAAAATAGATAAAAAATATATATGACTTCATATTAAAATTGTGTTTCTTGGCTAGCATGGTGGTACAACAGTAATGCAATGCTCCATGATGATGAATAATATGGGATGTTCCTGTGTTGTGTGCTGAGGTCTCAGGTATGTGTGTATGTGTGCTTGTGATCTGGCTGACTGAAGCTGGGGTAGGATTATGATGTAAAGACCCTGTTGGGGGTGTCTATCTCTCTCTTCCTCTCTCTCCCTGTCTTTCTGTGTCATAGAAGGAATGAATACATAAACTTAAAAGAAGTTTTACGTGTTTCTTATCAATAGCGTATATAGTTAATTTTGCTTTTTTTCTTCAATCTGTCAATCTATGCCTTGCACATAGATTGTTTAGGTCATTTACATTTAATGTAATTATTAATCTAGTCAGGTTTAACTCTATATTTTAAGTTTAATTTGTTTTTGTATTCTGCTATTTGTTCCTCCATTTCTCCTTCATCACCTTATATAGGTATATATATGTATATACACACACACATATATAAAAGATCTTTTAGGGATGTATGGTGTATTCTTTTGGTTTCTAAAGAAAATTTCAAGCAAGAAAATAATCTCTAGTATTATTATTTTAATCAGAATCTCACTTATGTCACAATTCTCCTGCCTTAGTCTCCCAAGTAACTGGGACTACAAGCATGTGCCACCACACCTGGCTTTCGGGGGGGCTGGGAATTGAACTCAGGGCTCCTGGTGACCTCAGCCTTCCAAATAGCAGCATCAGTCACTGTGTGCTACCGTGGATGGACTTGATGTTTATTATTTTTGACTTAGGGATAAAGTTGTCTTAGAATAAGACTCAGAGAGGCTGCTGGTCTTGACTGGAGAGGATGCTTCACTAGTTTTATTACTGTGATCATCATGGTATTGATGGGTCCCTATGGCACCGGGCACACTGGATATCGCCCCTGTGCTCCCTGGGATTTGCTGTCAGGCTGTAGCACCCGAGCTGCTCTGGCATGGGATTATCTGCAGAGAGGCCACACATGGCTTGGTCTGCAGTAAATGCTAGTCTTCGGGAATCTGCACTTCAGCTCTGTGGTCAAGCTCTGTGTCTCTCTAGGGGCTTCCAGACTTCTGCTTGCTGTCACCTCTTTCTCCATCATAGCTGCCTCTCGCAGTCTGCTAGGAGGCAGGGAATAGTCTGAAACCCTGGAGAAAAGCTGTCTGTGGGACTCACAGATGCTCATATTTTAGTAAACTTCAGAGCTCCTGACTCTGAGGGACTTAGTTCCAGTCACTGCTTCGGTCCCTTCCTCTTCCCCTGCCAGGATGAATGTTTTAGGGAAAAGGATCCTTGCCGTTTAGGTGTCGAATTATCATTCACTTCATTCCTCTCCCCTTTTTTGCTTTGTTTATGACTTAGATTAATTCTGAATCTCTTGTACCTGGACTCCTATGAAAATTCCAATAAAGCAAAAATGATTAAAATTGGATTGCCTATAGAAGGCAAGATGCTGTTTTCCCCCTGGAGCTAGATTCAGCATCTAAATAAGGGGGAGGCCTGAACCCTGCATAACAACCTTTGAAACAAGGCACGGTGGGAATACCTCCATTTGGATCCATAAATACAAAACAGGAAATCTTAAATGGAATTTTTTTGTATGGTTAAAAAAAAATCCAATATGAGATTATAGCTTTGATCATAACTTAATTTTTCATTTCCATTTGAACTTTAATTTTACTTAAATTTTCTTCTGACAAATCTCCAAAGGAACATTTAAGTGACACGGCATAATGCTGGCAGATTATTCATATATCAACCCTTAGGCTACCGAGGAAGGCTTCATCATCTCAGAGTGAGTTTTATTGGAATCTGTAGCTCACAAAATATTGCTTTCTGACAGCCCCTGTGCAGTAGAATTTAAAGGCTTAAGTTTTGGGAGAATTTACACATCGGTAGCATCCTCTGCTGCGATTTTTAGAGACATTAAATCAGGAGGCTCCTGGTGGTAGTTCTGTGGACAGGTGTTAGTAACTCCCCTGCGTTTACCTCTGGGTGAGTGTGTCAGGCTCGGAGCAGCCCCGGAGCCCACTTTTTGGGCCCAGGCAGGGGAGTGTGCATACGGAAGGATGCAACCGTGCATGCTGCCCACTGCCCTTTAGGGAGGTTGGGGCTTTCGGTGATCCCAACAGGGACACGGAGTCCTGTCCCAGCGCTGCAGAGAGAAAACTGCTGCTTTCATTGACTCGTTCGTTCATTTTTTAAGCAAATGTTTATTAAGCTCCTGCTATTGCAGATGTGTGCTCAAGTCCTGGGGCAGAGCGTGGACACATCAGACATGTGCTAGCAGGAAGACCAAAAGCAAGCTCTTACCACACACAAGTAAACCTGTCACAGTGACGAGAGCTGTGAAGGAAACGGTGCCTTGGGGGAGGAGGGCCTCCAGCAGAGACCTGGAGAGCTGGTGGGAGGTAGCGAGATGGGGGAATTTTCACAGACACTGTAGAGAATCGTTTCCGTTTGCATAGCCCCTACTTCCGTGAGCTTGAGCCTCTATGAGGTTATTGGCCATCCAGCTCTTGCTTCGGGAAGCTTGTCCACTTGTGTCATTTACTTATTTTTCAATTCTCTGTCTTTTGCTTATTGTTTCAGGGGATTTTGCTTTTCACTGGTAGGTTTTTTTCTTAGGTGGCTTAAAAAATTATTTACTTCTCCCAGGAGAAACAGAGAGAGGCAGATGGATAGCACCCCCTAACAGGGTCCCAGCCCCAGCCTGGCTCACGGGCAGGTGTGTGGCATGCATAGGGAGATCTCGAGATGCAAACCTGGAACCTTCTGTGTGGGTCAGCCTCAGAGCACTGGCTTTTCCCAGAGCCCCACTTGGTGCTTCCCAGGCTGGGGTCGAGGGGTGGTTGCCCTGCGTGGAGGAGTCTGAACTGGGTCCTTACAGAGTTCTGGTTTGGGCAGTTGAGCCTAAAATGGGGTGGGGTATGATGCGTTTGGGGCCTGTGTGGGGTCCACGCTAACTGCTGGGTGTCACCACAGAAGCGGGGGCTCCTCACACTGCAGAGAGATCCTGCTGCCACACCGGCTTTTGTGATCACAATATCTTGGCAGGAATTCCTCCCATGGCGTCTCTAAAATACTTACTTTCTGTCTTCCCAGAGGGAGTCACGTATGGTGATGGGGGATGACCGAGGGGAGGCCTGGCGGTAAACAAGGAGTACTGTTTTTCTCTTCGACTCTCTTTAGCTGTTGCCTTGACTTCCTTAAAGACCACATTTGACTCTATTGGTTAGAAAACAAAGTGGCTTTCAGAAGCCTGGTGTGGGGATCCATGAGATTTTATTGAATGTTACTCCTCCACATTTCTTGCCCTTGGGAGATATTCCTTTTGAAATTATTTTCTTGTGAAAATAAAGGTCTCAGAAGAAGAACCAAGAAGACCCATCAATGCAGCAGCAAGGTGATGTGCAGACGAAACCTTCTGGGCTTGTCAGGAAAGTCCTTGCTCAGGGAGGGTAAGCAGTGTATGCTCTCGCGTCCCTCTCTGCCTGATGCAGACATCGCTAATTGATCCCAGCCCCATCCTGGCCTATCCATGCAGGATCCTATCCATGCAGCGCTCAAAGACTCAGTGAGTTGGAGCGGGCATATAGATGGAATAGTTGCCTTCCCTTGCCAGAGTTATTCCCCTCTCACTTTTTTTCACCCAGCTAGGTACCCCTGAATCTGCAAAGCCTAGAATTTTCCAAGAAACACTAACCTGAAAGAGTGCGAGATCAAGTAAATTTAGGAAATCATTAAAGGATCTTTGTATTCGTGGAGTGAAGAAATGTACATAATTTGGTCACCTGTTCTCAGTGGCCCATTTAGCATCGTAACCAGCGTGGGTCTGCTGTCAGAATGGTGCTCTGTTCGTGCATCAACTGCAGATGCACTTCGAAGGCTCTTCTCGGTGCCAGGGTCTGTTCTAGGTACTCTCGAGAGAAATAAACCAAGGATAAAAGTAGGTGTCAGAGATGAGGGTTTCGACTTCAATAGGGTGTCAGGGCTGAGAGGGCGGTTTCTGAATATGAAGGAGACGAGAGTGAGATGCACAGATGCATTCCAGGAGCAGGAGCAGCAGTTGCAAAGGCAGATGCTGGGCTGAGAGCATTCCAGGAGCAGGAGCAGCAGTTGCAAAGGCCCTGTGGCAGGAGCTGCCGTCTTCAGCAAGAGCAGCGGGCTGGTGAGGCTGACTTGGGAGACTGAGGAGAGGGTCGTGGTAAGGGGGCCTCGTAGCCGTTGAGAGGACTTTGCCATGGAGAGATCCGACGGTGAGTGGTGTGTCGTTTTTAATCCGCTCTAGGGCACATGTGCTTGCCATAGAGACGGAGAGAGAAGGTGAGACGGCACTCCCTTCTCTTCCATTCACCTCTTGGGATTCTGGACATGCACACACACCTGGCATGTGTTTCAAGCCACCAGGTCTGGGACTCGAAATGTGCAGTTGGCCATGTGGGATCCAGGGCCTTCACCACCATGCCACTATGCTGGCCCATGAGTGGCATTACTTGACTCCCACTCTGGGGCTGAGCAAAATGTGGGCGGCAGGGCGGTGAACAGGGGAGTCACAGGAGGCTGCCACAGTGATCCAGGAAGAGGCCACAGTGGTGTGGACCAGTGGAGAACGTGAGCCGGGTGGGGTTCTGGAATTCGTCTGTGAAGGTGGATGTCACAGGTGGGGTTTTCTCGCAGATCGGCTGTGGGCGGCAGGGTCATAAAGGACCGTCACGATGCCTGTAAGGTCCGGGGCGTGAGCAGTAGGGAAGGAGTGTTTGAGGTCTGGATAGGATGGAGAGGTTATCCAGGGTCAGGATGTGCCAAGTTTGAATGAAGTTAAGGCAGCTGGATCCTACATGGTCAAGCATGTAGTTCAAGTCCTGGATTCAGTGGCTTGACAAACATACTACACATGTATGTGTGCCCCAAACCCCAAGAGGAGAGTGGAGAAAAAGGAGTTGCAGTGTGGCCATTCCCCTTTGGGGGTGCTTTCTCCCTCTCTCTTTTTTCTCTGGTGAGTGCATAGACCTTATAGCAAAAATTACATAACCTCTCTGTGACTTTTTGTCTGTCTTCCTCCCTCCCTCCTCCTCCTCCTCCTTCTCTCTCTCTCTGTCTTTCTCTTTCTTTCTTTCTTTGTAAAACGAGGACAGTAATGATGCTCCCCTTCCAGGGCTGTTGTGAAATATGACTGAGTTAGTGTCTGCAGAGTGCCTAGAACAAGGCCCAGCGTGCAGTAGGTGATAAGCAGTGCTTCTGCTGCCCACGGGTGCTGGTCTGGTTCATGCAGTCTCTCGGTGGTGAGTGGCCATCGAAGGTTTTAAATGGCGTTACCCTTAGGTTTTAGAATGCTCAGCAGATAAGTTTCTGAACCTTTGCTTATTTTGATACGAGCTCCTGCCAGTCTTCTAGAGACTTCCTTTCCCAGGGGAGGGGTCTTAGAGAATTCTGATGATCAGAGATTTGTCATAGACTATTGAGTTAGGTTCCCAGCACTGCTTGGCAGAGGGAGGTGAGGTCGTTTTGGAGAAAGCCAGCCCCGTCTGCCAGCCCTGTCTGTGTGTGGGTTCCCTCCATGCTCTGCATCTACAGCAGCCCCGTCTGCTCGTTCCCTGCAAGACCACGGGGCAAAGCCTCAGATCGCTGCTGGGTGGAGCAGGCTTGAACCTCCTCCCCATCCTCTGTGATCACCAGGGTTTGCTCAGATAATTTGGTGGAGAGCGAGAAGAATCATTTCAAGAACCAGCAGCCACTGTGTGTGGGGGGTGCTTTTCTTGCCTTCCCCATGGCTGGTATCTCAGCACAGCCTTGGCAATCTCTGTTGGCTGGTTGGGGCAGAAATATGAAATTAGTATCTTCACTTCCACCTAAGCTTCTCAGTGGAAAAAAAAAAAATAAAAGCAACTGAAAAAAAAAAAAAAGCCGACTGTTCCTGGGGCTTCCAATGGACATGGTCACTTGCTTATTAAATTTCAGCTGGCGGATCCCCAGGCTAGTCTTTGTCATTGCTTTTCCTACATTTTATGCTTCCAGGATTTGGAGTGGCATTAGTCAAGTGCCATTTCTGGGTGTAAAGCAGTGGAATTTCTGGGGACCCCAGAGCGCAGATCTTTTTCTTCCTTCTCTTGAATCTGCTTCTCACCCTCTGGCCTGGTACCTTCTGGACTCCTGTGTCTTGCCCTCCCTACATTTAAAATAAAATCACCAAAGTAATACATGCTTGTGGCAAAATTAAAATTAAAACAGAGTAGTAAGAAGAAAAAGCAAGTCTCCCTTACCTCTTCCCCTCCTGCCCCACCGTTTTCTGCAGGTGCTGTTAACAGTGTCAGGTGTTGCCAATGTTTGGGTGCATTTACCAGCATGGACCTGACCTCATGTACGGGGAATTACGCACACACGTGCACACATACACATGCCTTAGGGTCTCAAAGCACATGTAATTGAAAATGATCATCCTCACTTGGACAAAACAGTAGAACTGAAAGACTTTAGTGAAAAAGAAACACTGTCAGGGTTTGGTCTCCCGGTTGGTAATGACTCTTACTTCCTCAAGCCCTCGGTGGTCAGGAAGGCCAAGACCATGTGCATGCCTTGCCTGTTCTCAATTGCACCATTGCAGCTGTTACTAAGTTTGTGGCTATAATAGATACAGTTCAACCCATTTCAATCCCATCTTCTTTCAGCTTCAGGAATTGATTTTTACTTTATTTAGTAAAATCAAGAAATAGTTACATTATATTGGCTACATAAATAGTGTCCTTGTGGCCCGCCAGTGGCATGGTGGTCAAGGCAGTGGGATCCCACTTGACCGATGGCATGGTTCAAGTTCTAGACCCAGCAGCTTGAGAAACAATGCCTGATGTGTGTGTGTGTGTGCCCAAAACCCTGAAAGGAGAGAGAGAGAGAGGGAAAGGGTTGGCATGAGCATGTTCCATGGGGGGGAGGGTGCATCTTACTGCTCTCCCTCCCCCAGTCTCTCCTGTGAGCTTATGTACTTGCCGTCAGAATTTTTAAGAAATTGTTCTTTTCAGAGCCAAGATGAGGGAGGGAGAGAGAAAGAAGAGCAGTCTACACAGGATCTGGTCACATCCCACCTCCTTCCTCCATTGGATCCTCTATTGGATCTTGGGCACTCAAGTGTGTGCCTAGCATATCTCAGGCTGACCTGGCCAGGGATTTGAACTACGGTTGCAATGTGGGGTCCAGCTTCTCTTGAGCAGTGTATTACTATGCCCTCACAGTGCTGGCCCTTTCTTGGGTTCCTGGAGGTGAGTTGGCTTCTTCCTTGACTCTCATGTTATCCTGGGTGGGATTTTCTTTCTCCCTCCCCTCCCCTCCCCTGGATTTTCTTCCTCCCTCCCCTCCCCTCCCCTCCCCTCCCCTCCCCTCCCCTCCCTTTCTTCCTCCTTTCCATAAGGCGTGTGCCATCACTGGAGAGAGACAGAGAGACAGTGAGAGGGAAAGTGAGAAATCATCTCCCATGGGGATGGCCATGCTGGAGTTCCTTCTCCTCTGTTCTCCTGGGATTTAGAGCACACAGGCACATGCCCCTGATGTGATTTTTCAAGCCACAAAATCCAGGACTTGAACTGTGGTTGGCCTTGTGGAAGTCCGGTGCATTAGCCACCATGCCACCTGCTGTCCACCTGGGTGAGGTTTTCTATGTCCTGCTTCGTTCTACTACTTCTTCAACTGTGCTCCCAGAACTTGTGAAAATCTGTCTAAAGAGGATTCCTCTGGGGACCAGCAGTTGGCGTAATGGTATGTCACTGGACTCCCATGTAGTTAACCGTGGTTCGAGTCCCGGACTCAGTGGCTTAAACTCATGCCGGGCGCATGTGCGTGTGTGCCCAAGATCCCGAGAGAATGAAGGAGAAGGGATTGCGGTGGGGCCATCCCCCTAGGGGGTGATTTCTTGCTTTCTGTCTGTCTGTCTCTGACTTTCTGGCATGTGCACGTGCCCTTTAGCAAAAAAAAAAAAACAAAAAACAAAAAAACCAAAAAAACCCAAAAAACCAAACAAAACTCTCAAAAAAAAGAGGATTCCTCTGTCTTTCTCTTTGCTCTTCCAAGTTGATGGCTTCTTGACCCTTTTCACTAGCATTTTGGTGGGTTTTCAGGAGGTGGTAAACGCGTGCCCTGTGGGGTGTCTGCTACTCTGCACCGGAAGTCGTGCCTAGGGTGTCTCACAGTCTCCCGTCCCTCTCCGGATTGTTTTTGCCTAGCTGTACCTATGACTGACACAGCACTCGCAGTCCGGGTGGCCCTTCCTCAGACGGAATAAGGTAGAAGCTAGAGCTGACGCACCGTCGGTCACGTCAGGAGGAACTCATCCTGAAATTTCCCTGGGGGTTTTGATGCCTCGTCACACAGTCTTGCTCTCTCAGCCACCTAAGACTTGTCAGCGTCATTTTAATAATGATTTGTTAATGCTGTCTTAATGACTATCATACTAGGGGGTGATTTTATTAAGTAGCGAACGTGAGAGGAGCGTTCTGGTGAGACCGAGGCATCTGCGTGGAGGCAGGCACCCCAGCCACAGTTGCCCTGGCCTGGCACCATGAATCCCTGCTCGACATCCTTAGGAGTGGCATGGGCATCTTTCCTTGGGACGTTTGCAGGTTTAAACTGGGGTGGCAGCTGCTTTTTCTGGTCCTCTGAGATGAGCTGCTGGCTCTCGGCTTACTTTAAGCTGACAGGGCCCTGCAGGCCTGTGAGGCTTTGGCTGGGAACGTGCTTCTCTGATTTTTCTCCTATGAGTCAGCTCTGACCTCACCCCTCCCCAGAGTGTCCCTGATCTGGGAAGGTGCGGACCCAGCGTGCAGAGTATGGAACTGGGCAGGTTATGAGGCCCGGCGTGAGCATTTTCCGGCAGTGAGCTGGGGCGCGTTCCTGGGCACCGCAAGCCCTGTCCCCCCCCCCCCCCCCCACG
>NW_006159497.1:3392327-3412102 GCF_000334495.1 Tupaia belangeri chinensis | reverse complement strand
TGGCCGCCGTGACACTCCAGTCCCCCCCCCCCCCGATAGTGGCTGTGGGAGAACGAGCAGGTCTTCCTGTCACTGTCCTGTTGGCGAGGCCAGAGACGCGGGCAGAGCCACATCTGCACACCACTGTGGGGTTACAACCAGTCCCCGGGTCACCAGCGCCAGGAGCAGGAGGCTGGTGCTTAGCCCGGGTGACGCCGTCTGAACAGAAGCACCTGGCCAGGTCGGAGACGTTCTCTGGCTGTGCCATCCTCTGTCTTTCTGTGCCTTCTAGAAACTGAGGTTTGCATTGATTTTCAGGTGGGGGCACATGCTGCACCCTTTCCGGGGAGTGATTGCAGGTACCGTTTGCCTCTCTGGGCTCCCAGTTGAGACGAGGCTTTGGCAAGCCCCTGTTGCCCCCATGGGAAGTGGCTCAGTGTGGGCCCCTGTGGACTCCCACTTGCCCCTTACCATGGTGCTTTGTGACCTGCAGGTCCCTTTGTGTGGTGCTTTGTGACCAGCAGTCCCCTTACCATGGGACTTTGTGACCTGCGGGCCCCTTACTTACCATGGCGCTTTGTGACCTGCGGGCCCCTTACCGTGGGGCTTTGTGACCTGCAGGCCCCTTACCGTGGGGCTTTGTGACCAGCAGGTCCCTTTGTGTGGGGCTTTGTGACCTGCGGGCCCCTTACTGTGGTGCTTTGTGATCTGCAGGTCCCTTTGTGTGGGGCTTTGTGACGCGATATTCGGTGACCCGCGGGCCCCTTGCCCTCCTGCTTTACCGATCTGTGTGCACATGTGCCTGGCAGGAGACTGAGCCCGGGAAGGCACTCCATGCTCTGTTAGCTCCTGAATTTCCCAGGGGTTTCCCAGGGCCCCAGGACCTCGAAGGCTCTCAGTAAGTGTCAGGGACTGAGGAATAAAGCCCCACGGGGCCGTGTATTTAGGACACTCTGGTTACACACGGACACACGTCGCCAGTGCACTGACTTGGGGTGGGAGGAGGGTGCCTTGGAAGCACCTCGCGGAACATATGCGCAGTCCCCCAGGGCGTGGAGACTCAGGACGGGTTTTCTCCAACTGGGACCTGACTCATGTGACATGCTGCGGACATGTTGGATTTGCCTAGGAGTGCTGGGGGCATCCCAGAGAGAGACAGTCGTCCTTTCCAGTGGCTGACACTGAGCTGCTGTGAGGGCCTGCAGCAAGCTCCGTAGGGTCCCTGGGTGGAGAGGGCAGTGGGCAGGCGCTGCAGAACTAGACCGGATGGCTGATCTTCGCCGCTCACTCGGGGACTCCGTTAGTCTCCGGCCTGGGGAGCAGCAGGCGGTTATTCGTGTAATGACGTTTAGTGGCTTTCCCTCAAGCACGCCAGGGAGAATGGCCGGCCCAGTGACAAGATGTGCTTCTGCTTCGTGTGGGCGCTACGCTGCTGGCCTTCCACAGGCTGTTCCGTTCTGGCCGCCCAGCTCCCCATGGCAGTTGCCCTGATCTCTACTTCAGAGACGGGGAACAGAGGGCTGGGCAGGGTGCTAACTGGTTGAGGTCATGCGCTGCTGTTGAACCCGGACCTGTCACTCACCTGTCACAGTGCACGGGCCCCTGAGGGGGCTCCAATACCCCGTCTCTGGTGTCTCCTGTGATGGCCCCAAGTCATAGCAGCTAATGAGGGGAGCAAAGGCTGGGTGATGGGGCTGCCCTGGGTATGACTGTCCCCATGGCGACATGACGCCTAGCCTCCATGCCACCCCTGATTCTTGGGGGGTTTTACCTGGAAAGGAGCCCTGGTTGGGTTTATTCACCAGGCCCCTTCCTGTCGAACCAGTGGGGCTCAATGTGGCCTTCATCTGGGGACCCGGGGTTCCATGGGGCTCACAGTTGGTTTGGGCGCTGAGGTGGGTGGTGGTAGTCTGAGTTCCTCTGAGCTGTGTGGGACGTTTTATGTGTGTCCCCTTTCTGAGTACAGCTGGAGCTCCCATCAGATTCTCCGTGACAACAACGACAAACTCGAGTACTGACAGTAACAACTGCATAGCCGGGGCTAACCGTCACGGGTCTTGGCGGCAGCCTGGCTGGCAGCTGCGGTGTTACCTCCTTACCCACAGGGAACCTGACCCTGGTGGGGGCCCGGCGGTGCTGTGGTTGGAACAGGGTGCAGTTGGGGTCTAGGCTTGGACAGTCGGAATTTAGAATGTGGGTCCTGCAGACCCAGGGGAAACTGGCCTTGGGGTGGATGTGCAGCTGTTGTCAGGAAAATGTGGGGTGCTGCACCTCGGGGTACCGGGCAGGCTGTGGGGGAAGCAGGAAGCCTTGTGCCCGGAACATGGGCAACCTTTGATGGTGCTCGAGCACTTCCTGCCCTGCTCCCGTGGCATCTGGGAGGGGTGGCAGAGGGCCGGCCCCGCCCCCGGGCACAGTGAACACAGCACCCAGAACTCGGACATGGTGTCCAGGCCCAGGAACACGTGCCCAGGCCACCGACACGGCACCCGGGCTCACTGACACGGCGCCCAGGCCAACTGACATGGCCCTTGGGCCCACCCATGTGGCACCCAGGCCCACCCACATGCTGTCATTTCTTTTTTCTCTTGTAAGGCATTTGCTCTACAGCATGTGAGTTCGTTGGAGAGAGAGACAGTGAGAGGGAAAGTGAGAAATCACCCCCGGGGGGATGGCCGCACTGCAACTCCTTCTCCCCCTGGGATTTCGGGCATGCACACACATGTGCCTGGAGTGATTTCCAAGCCTCCTGGATCTGAGACTCGGCCACCTGGGAGTCCAGCACCTTAACCACTACGCCACCTGCTGGCCCACTGTCATTTCTGTCAAAAGCAGAAGACGTTGAGAGGATAATGAACTTGAATCAAGGGAGCGTTTTAAATGTTCGGTAGTGATGGGCCAGCAGAGAGCATAAGGTCACGTTGCTGGACTCCCATGTAGTTGACTGCAGTTTGAGTCTCCGGTAGCTTAAAACTCACAGCGGGCGCGTGTGCGTGCGTGCCCTAAAGCCCGACAGGAGAATGGAGGAGAAGCGGTTGCAGCGTGGCCATCCCCTGGGGGGTGATTTCTCACTTTCTGTCTCTCTGTTTCTGTCTCTCTCTGATGAGCGCACAAGCCCTATAGCAAAAATCTCGAAAAACATGTACGTTAGTGATATAGTCATTTTTATAGCAACATAGTTAAAAATGCAATTTTTATTATTTTTTTTAAATGGAAGAAATGAGCTCACGGAGATGTGCCCAGAGGCCACGAAAGTTACCCTGTGGCCCTGGCAGTGGCACGGTGGGCCTCGGCGAGACTCATGCCAGTCGTTCAGAGGGATTGCTCTGTCCGCCTTAGCAATTCATTTTGGTTCTCGAGCCTCAGAAATCATGCTGGAAGCATCTGGAAAATGTGTCACATGAAACGCACAGATAAGGCTGGCCGGCTCTCAGGCTGAGGGACGAGCGGCTGTGGTGTGCCGGGGGCAGAGCCTGGACAGGGACACTGGACGAGGCTCACCTGCTGCGGGAAGAGGAGGAAGCCCCGCCTGTCCAGGTGAAATGCCTTCAGTCAGGATTAGCACTTCAGGTTTAAGCCCACCACCGCTGCCGTACAGGCTGCGTGGCCTCTGGGGTTAAGCGGAGACAGAGGGTGTGTGGAGAATCCCTGTCTTCCGGGCTCCGTGCCGCACCATCGAGGGCACTGCTGGGATTCTCCTCAGCTCCCATGAGTCAAGACGACTGGCGTTTCTGGGAGCAGCTCCGGGGATGGCGTGTGCAACCGCACCCCGAGCTGTTCCTGCAGGTGCTCTGCTCTGGGATGACCCGTCTCCTGACCCTGCATCAGGGGCCCGGCGATGGTGGGTGGAATCCCAGTTAGGCCTGATGTTTGTTTAGCAGGGACCCTGTTCATTAAGTACAGTGAACGCTTCTGCAGGCACTTAATTTAAGGCTGTTTAATTTGCTTTCGGCACGTGCTCTCTGGAAGAGCACCAGGAGGACGACCATGAGCTCATCCTGTGTGTTCCTCCCTGTGGCTGGGCAGAGGCGCGTGCTCCTCCTTGCAGAGGACAGGCAGGGCTGGCACACCGGGGTGTCCGCCACTCTGCCCTCGCATCATCCTGAACCTGCTGAAGCACCCTGGAGCCAGGGATGAGGGAGGTCACCATCCACACTCGTGGGCCTGAGTCTGGAGTCTCCTGGTGGTGGACGAGGAGCATGTTTGTGACAAGCACCGCTGGCCTCTGGGTCTCACTCCCTGCTCTGTGGATTCCCCTGCTCTGCCCTTAGAGGGTGCCCTACCTGACCCTTGTTCTCTCTGCTCCAACCACACCTGGCTGCCTTCAGCTTCTACAAATGGTACCCCGTCCTCACCTCGGAGCCTTTGCCTGAAAACCTCTCGCTTTTCCCTCTCTAACCAGTTCACGCCGTCTCTTTTTTTTGGAGAGGTTTTTGCTATAGGGCGTGTGCGCTTGCCAGAAAGAGACAGACAGAGAGATAGAAAGTGAGAAATCACCCCCCAGGAGGGATGGGCACTCCGCAATCCCTTCTCCTCTGTTCTCTCGGGATCTTGGGCACGCATGCACACGTGCCTGGCGTGAGTTTAAGCCACCGGGTCTGGGACTCGAACCGTGGTGGGCTACATGGGAGTTCAGCGACATAGCCATTACGCTAACTGCTGGCCCCACGCCTTCTCATTCTTTACATCCCAAACGAAGCGTAACTTCCTTCAGGGTGCTTTTCCTGACTCACTAGGCTAGGGTGAGACCTGTGCCTCGTTGGGAACCTCACCCACTGCTTTGGGACACTTGCCTCGGTTTGGTGTACAGCGTGACGGCCGAGTGCGTGTTTGTTTAACCGCTGTGGGTACCAGTGCCCAGCGAGCTTCCCAGGACGTGGGCAGTCCCTGCTGACCGGGTGGCACTGGGCGGTGTCTCAGGCCACTCTCTATTGCGTAATCATGGAATACCTGAACAGGGTGGTTTATGAAGTTGAGAGCTTTGTTTAGCTCGTGGTTTTGGAGGTTCAAGGTCAAGGGGCCACATCTGGTGAGGGTCTTCATTTGATAGGGAATCTGTCTGCCGAGTCCCAAGGAGGCCCAGGGCACTGCATGGCAAGAGCTTGTGTGTCTGGGTCCATGTATCTGATCTTCCTATAAAGCTACCAGGAGTCCACCATGGGCCCACCTTGCTGACCTCCTCCAATCCCAGTCACCCCCCGAAGGCCCTACTTTCAGTACCATGATCCCATCCAGGCTCCACCCTCTCAGCACTGTAACGGCACACGAGATTTCCATGTATGCACCTGGGGAAGGGGGGGCACTTTCAAACCATAACCGTTGCCATAGAGAAGCTTGGGCTCGGCCTTCCAAAGGTGCTCTCCAACACCATGGGGGCTCCCTCACCCCAACGTCCAATACACTCGAGTTCTCATTCCACCAGCTAGCCCTGACTGGGCGCCCTTCGGCCATTGCCTCAACTTAGCCTCGTGTTCCTCACCTGCAGAATCTGCAATAACAACACCCACCGGGACAGCTAATTCTGGAGGTCAGCTTGACAAACTAGGGGATCCCTGGACAGCTGGTGAAGTCCTGTTTCTTCTTGGTCGTTGTATGAATTATTCTCAGCGCTCAACAGGCACTTCGTCTATCCCTCAGCAGCGGGATGCGAAGCCCTGCTGGCGTGGTGTTTGGTTGGAAGGCTGGGCTGTCCCGGCTGTGTCTGGGAAAGTATTTCTGGTGGAGACTGGAGCGCGAGTCAGCAGGCCGAGTGGGATAGGTCTGCCCGTGATTGGGTGGACCCTCTCCAGTCTGCTGGGGACTGAAGGTGCACCAAGACAGAGTCAGAGTGAATTCACTCTCTCAGGACGATCCTGGCTTGGGACTCACACCGGTGCCCTTCCTAGGCTCTCAGGTCTTCCACCTCAGACTGAGTTACGCCGTCAGCCCCCTTGGTTCTGAGGCCTTTGGACTCGGGCTGGACCAGGCTCCTGGTTCTCCATCATGCAGACCGCCTGTCGTGGAGCTTCCCTGCCTGACAGTCAAGGGACCAATTACCCTCAGAAGTCCCTCTCATCTGTCTCTACCAGTTCTGTCTCTCGGGAGAATCCTGACAAAAACATCTACCCCATAGCCCTGTTGGGGGAGTGAATGAAAATGCAGTCCTGGGAGTGCCTTGAGCAGTGCCTGGACCCTGATCGCTGCTCAAAAACACGTTAGTGCTCAGTTCTGCTTTTTGTCAGGCATCACGTTGCTCTCCCCTCTCTTTTTAAGCTTTAAAAAGCTGTAGTGGGGTGTGTGTGTAAAACATAAAATTTGCCATTTGGACCCTTTCAAGTGTTCAGTGCAGTGGTGGTCAGTACCTTCACGCTGTCGTACATTACTTCCAGAATTTTTCTCCCCATCCTCAGAAACTCCGTTAGCAGTAACTCCCCACTCTTCCCTTCTCCCAGCACCGGGCAACCTCCATTCTCCTTTCTGCCTCTACATATGCTTTTTTCTTTTTCCTTTTTCCTTCTTCCTTCTTTCTTTCTTTCTGTTAGAGAGAGATTTTTGCTATGGGTGCATGTGCTCACCTGGAGCGACAGAGAAAGAGAGAAAGCATGAAATTATCCCCAGGGAGGATGGCCATGCACAGTCCCTTGTCCTCTATTCTCCTTTTGGGAATTTGGACATGTGCACACACACGCCCAGCGTGAGTTTAAGCCACCGGGTCCAGGACTTGAACCACGGTCGACTGCATGGGAGTCCAGCGCTGTAGCCATTATGCCATCTGCTGGTCCCTCTTCATGTTCTTTCTAAGAGGTAAGGAGGGCAGGTCCCGGGGAAGCCTTCAGCATGTATGGGAGAGCGGTGTGTGCTCATTCACATGGACGTGTGGTGGATTCCAGCAAAGACGCTCGCACCAGCTGCTTTCCCCTCCTGTATGTAATCTAGCCCGCGCTCCTGAATTTGCCGCGCAGTGTAATCGAGCCCGGCCCCTCCTTTCACTCTTCGGATTGGTTGGAAGTGTTGAAATGGAAGTAACAGGAACCTATTTGCTTTTACTTTTACACAAGCCAAAAAGGAAAACTTATCATATGGAGGCCAGGGTTCCTCGTGCCAGACAAAATTTCGAGATGGTCCTGCAAGACTCCCTGCCCTCGTATACATGTGCCTTCTCTCAGTTATTCAGACATGCACCCAGCTCCCATTGTGAAGGGATTTTGCATATGTAATTAAGCTCCCAAATCAGCTGACCTTAACGTAGGAAGATTTTCCAAGTGGGCTTGATCTGATCTCGTGAGTCCTGTAGAAGCGTGGCGTTTTCTCTGGTTACTGAAGAGGAGGTCAGAGATTTGAAGCATAAGGACTTGACCCACTGTTGCTGGCCAGAGGGGATGGGGGCCACATGGCGAGGACAGTGAGTGACCTTTTGGAGCTGAGAGTGGCCTCGGCTATAGTCAGCATGAAGCGGCAACCTCCCCAGTGACTCGCCACCCTCGGAGGCTGCCTCGACTTGTCTTTGGCTCCCAGCCCTTCCCCAGTGGGCTCGTCTCCTTCATCTCCAACCACCATCACTTCAGGGCTGTTTTTACCTCTCGAAGGCACTCTTCAATTGGGGAGTCCGAGGAACCCTCCAGGGACCCTTTTTGAGTATCAGCTCAGGCTTTGTGCTGGATGCTGGAGGGCAAGCCAGGCTGTGTGGACCTTGTCTTCAAGGCGTCCCCAGCCTGGTGGAGAAGACCAACCATTTCAGTGTCATATGTTAAATTCAAAGGCAGGGTTATCGTATAGGATAGGGAAAGTCGCCCTAGTGGCTGTGATAACGCGGAAATCTCAGTAACTCACATAGCCGTTTACTTGTCTGCCTGGCAGCATGTGGCGAGTACTGGTTGGGTGGCTTTCCACAGAGTCCTTCAGGGATCCAGGATCTTTCCATTCTGTGCCTGCATCACCTCAGGGCCTTCATGTTCTCTGCTGGAGTCTCCTCCCAGCTGTGAGAAGAGTGAGCCTGGAGGATAGCGTGGAACCTCGTCACGGGTCATCGCTGCAGGGGGCCTCATCACTTCTCTCCACATTTGCTAGCCGGACGTCATCACGTGGAATACCTTCCTGCAAGGGAGGCTGGGAAAGACAGTTTGACTGTGTCCCCAGGCTGCCCAGCAAGTGGGGTTTGGCAAACACGGGGCGGTGGCCTCTCTTTAACCGTAGGTGCACATGTGCATGGGTGTGCCCTAAGTGTGAACAGGTGCTTACATGCATGGGCGTACACACAAAGACCACCTTATGGGGGCCCAGGAGAGATCACTTAGCCAATTCTTGCAGTTCAGAGGAGGATTTCTGGAGGAGGTGATGACCGAACTGTGTCTTGAAGGATAAGACGGGATGAGCTAGAAATGGGCAAGGGAGTATTTTTAGGCAAAGGCACTAGCTGGGAAGGATGGGGAGCTTCCAGCATCTAGGCAGGGGCAGGAGAAGCTGTGTTAAGCATGTTTAGTGCTTTTATAGAGTTTACCAGAAGTGCAGAACAGAAAACCATAGGTCTAAGAACAAGACCCTCTGAAGACTGTTTTATTTTTCTTAGAAGTCTTTTAGAAGACTCAAGAGTCTCCATAAAATTCATTGCATCTTATAGACCCCAGACCTGGCATCTTTTTCACTACAGAGTTTGTGCAATGGCTCTCAGGAGAGGTCCCCCGACATGCCTTCTTTCTGACTCTGCCTGTGGAAAGGAGAGAGAAATGGTCATTTTGGACAGGTGTGACCTCAGGAACTGCCTCACATGACTATCAAGAAGAGGCTTGGAGGGACCAGCAGTTAGCATAATGGCTATGTCACTGAAATCCCATGTAGTCGACTGCAATTAGAGTCTCGGACCTGCTGGCTTAAACTCATGTCAGGTGTGTGTGCGTGTGTGCCCAAGATCCCGAGAGGAGAATGGAGGAGAAGGGATTGCGGTGTGGCCATCCCCTTGGGGGGTGATTTCTTGATTTCTGTCTCTCTGGCAAGCACACGTGCCCAATAGCAAAAACCTCTCTAAAAAAAAAAAAAAGGCTTAGAGTCTGTGTGTGGGGGTCTCCTGGCTCTCTCTGGCCATAAGCTGCAGCCCCAAGCCCTGGATAGAGGGGACTGGGCTTGAGGAAGTGGCCAGGAATCCCTGGGCATGATGGGCTCTGGGATGTGTGAGCAGAGTCACCACGATGTCATTGGTGTTGCCCCATGCCTGCCCCCTGCTGCTGTGGGCTGCTGCCTGCCAGGGCTCAGGGCAGTTAGGCAGGAGGAGGAAAGGCTGTGTGAAGCATGTTTAGTGCTTTTCTAGAGTTTACCAGAAGTCCAAAACAGAAAACCATAGGTCTAAGAACAAGACTGTCCGAAGACTCGATTTACTGAAGACCAGTATGTCTCAGGTCAGATGTTTCTATCTTTAGCTGCTGCTGCCGGCCTGGTCTTCCTTGGTGTCAGAGAGACCATACTTATTTTCGTTCAGGCGTTGGGGACTGAGTGCATTTTTGTTGGGCCCAGTTTCTCAACCTTGGGCCTAGTGCCATTGGGGTTGGCTCTCCATCGTTGCGGTTGCTGTCCTGTGCATTGTAGGGCCTCGAGAAGATCCATGGTGTCTCCCACGGGATGCCAGTAACGCCTCCACCCGCAGGGGTTGGCAGATGGTGTGCGACGTTCCCGAAGGAGGAGAACGATTTGGAGGTCACTGCACATCAGCTCCCAGGGAACAGACGGGCTTGAAGAAGGGTTCTTGGGGCTTAGGAGGTGGGGAGCACAATTGCCATGAGTTTGTGCGCACTGGCTAAAAGCATGAGAAATAACAGATAATTGTTTTCCCCAAGGTGCGTGTGCTCACCAGAGAGAGATAGGGAGAGAGAGAGGGGTAAAGTGAGAATTTACTTCCTGGGGGATGACCACACCACAGTCTCTTCGCCTCCATTCTCCTCTCAGGATTTTGGGCATGCACGCATATGTGCCCAGCATACTTTTCAGGCCACTGTGTCTGGGACTCAAACCTATGGAGTTATCCATGTAGGATCCAGCACCTTAACCACCACACCACCTACTGTCGTTGATCATATGTGTTTTATTTAAACCACCAGTGACTGGGGTAGTCTGTTCTTGTGTAATAGATTACAGAAATGGTGGCCGACTTGTCTGTGCCCCTCCTCTCCACCTGGGACCACTGGTGGTACTTTGGGGTGAAGGTTAACCTGGGTCTTGAGCCTTAGGAGACAACGCACACAAGTTGGTTCTGCATGTGACCAGAGTCGGGGAAGAGGGTCTGGGCCTGATTTCACCCAGTGTGGCCTCTGTGGAGCAGAGCAGGGGCTCCCACCCCACAGAATGACCCCTCCTGCCACTCTGGCCCGTCTTTCCCAGTCTCACCTCTGTCTCTGCCATAGCGTGGAACCTCGTCACGGGTCATCGCTGCAGGGGGCCTCATCACTTCTCTCCACATTTGCTAGCCGGACGTCATCACGTGGAATACCTTCCTGCAAGGGAGGCTGGGAAAGACAGTTTGACTGTGTCCCCAGGCTGCCCAGCAAGTGGGGTTTGGCAAACACGGGGCGGTGGCCTCTCTTTAACCGTAGGTGCACATGTGCATGGGTGTGCCCTAAGTGTGAACAGGTGCTTACATGCATGGGCGTACACACAAAGACCACCTTATGGGGGCCCAGGAGAGATCACTTAGCCAATTCTTGCAGTTCAGAGGAGGATTTCTGGAGGAGGTGATGACCGAACTGTGTCTTGAAGGATAAGACGGGATGAGCTAGAAATGGGCAAGGGAGTATTTTTAGGCAAAGGCACTAGCTGGGAAGGATGGGGAGCTTCCAGCATCTAGGCAGGGGCAGGAGAAGCTGTGTTAAGCATGTTTAGTGCTTTTATAGAGTTTACCAGAAGTGCAGAACAGAAAACCATAGGTCTAAGAACAAGACCCTCTGAAGACTGTTTTATTTTTCTTAGAAGTCTTTTAGAAGACTCAAGAGTCTCCATAAAATTCATTGCATCTTATAGACCCCAGACCTGGCATCTTTTTCACTACAGAGTTTGTGCAATGGCTCTCAGGAGAGGTCCCCCGACATGCCTTCTTTCTGACTCTGCCTGTGGAAAGGAGAGAGAAATGGTCATTTTGGACAGGTGTGACCTCAGGAACTGCCTCACATGACTATCAAGAAGAGGCTTGGAGGGACCAGCAGTTAGCATAATGGCTATGTCACTGAAATCCCATGTAGTCGACTGCAATTAGAGTCTCGGACCTGCTGGCTTAAACTCATGTCAGGTGTGTGTGCGTGTGTGCCCAAGATCCCGAGAGGAGAATGGAGGAGAAGGGATTGCGGTGTGGCCATCCCCTTGGGGGGTGATTTCTTGATTTCTGTCTCTCTGGCAAGCACACGTGCCCAATAGCAAAAACCTCTCTAAAAAAAAAAAAAAGGCTTAGAGTCTGTGTGTGGGGGTCTCCTGGCTCTCTCTGGCCATAAGCTGCAGCCCCAAGCCCTGGATAGAGGGGACTGGGCTTGAGGAAGTGGCCAGGAATCCCTGGGCATGATGGGCTCTGGGATGTGTGAGCAGAGTCACCACGATGTCATTGGTGTTGCCCCATGCCTGCCCCCTGCTGCTGTGGGCTGCTGCCTGCCAGGGCTCAGGGCAGTTAGGCAGGAGGAGGAAAGGCTGTGTGAAGCATGTTTAGTGCTTTTCTAGAGTTTACCAGAAGTCCAAAACAGAAAACCATAGGTCTAAGAACAAGACTGTCCGAAGACTCGATTTACTGAAGACCAGTATGTCTCAGGTCAGATGTTTCTATCTTTAGCTGCTGCTGCCGGCCTGGTCTTCCTTGGTGTCAGAGAGACCATACTTATTTTCGTTCAGGCGTTGGGGACTGAGTGCATTTTTGTTGGGCCCAGTTTCTCAACCTTGGGCCTAGTGCCATTGGGGTTGGCTCTCCATCGTTGCGGTTGCTGTCCTGTGCATTGTAGGGCCTCGAGAAGATCCATGGTGTCTCCCACGGGATGCCAGTAACGCCTCCACCCGCAGGGGTTGGCAGATGGTGTGCGACGTTCCCGAAGGAGGAGAACGATTTGGAGGTCACTGCACATCAGCTCCCAGGGAACAGACGGGCTTGAAGAAGGGTTCTTGGGGCTTAGGAGGTGGGGAGCACAATTGCCATGAGTTTGTGCGCACTGGCTAAAAGCATGAGAAATAACAGATAATTGTTTTCCCCAAGGTGCGTGTGCTCACCAGAGAGAGATAGGGAGAGAGAGAGGGGTAAAGTGAGAATTTACTTCCTGGGGGATGACCACACCACAGTCTCTTCGCCTCCATTCTCCTCTCAGGATTTTGGGCATGCACGCATATGTGCCCAGCATACTTTTCAGGCCACTGTGTCTGGGACTCAAACCTATGGAGTTATCCATGTAGGATCCAGCACCTTAACCACCACACCACCTACTGTCGTTGATCATATGTGTTTTATTTAAACCACCAGTGACTGGGGTAGTCTGTTCTTGTGTAATAGATTACAGAAATGGTGGCCGACTTGTCTGTGCCCCTCCTCTCCACCTGGGACCACTGGTGGTACTTTGGGGTGAAGGTTAACCTGGGTCTTGAGCCTTAGGAGACAACGCACACAAGTTGGTTCTGCATGTGACCAGAGTCGGGGAAGAGGGTCTGGGCCTGATTTCACCCAGTGTGGCCTCTGTGGAGCAGAGCAGGGGCTCCCACCCCACAGAATGACCCCTCCTGCCACTCTGGCCCGTCTTTCCCAGTCTCACCTCTGTCTCTGCCATCTGCGGTGCGTCCCAGCTATCCCCGTCTTACAGGGGAAGATGCCGAGGAGCAGAGGGGTTAAGCACATGGCCTAAGGCCTCCGAGGACGAATGGGACCTGAACGCCAGGGTGTCTGATTCTAGAGCTCAAGCTCTTAACCATATTTTCTGGATTTTGTTTGTCTCTTAATAAAGAGCCTTTTCGGTTCCCTCCATCTGTGGGAGCTTCTGAGAAAAAAAAAAATAATAAAGAAAGCAGAAGCAGCAGAAGCAGCAGAAGCAGTCTGAGAGGGCAGTTCTTTCTTTGATTTTTCTGTCGGATTCATTCCTAACTGTGTGCTCCAGGGGCTGGGGACGGCAGAAGTGTATTTGCTTATGCATGTGCGTGGGCCTGGGGTTGGGGAGGGGTAGTCCTAAGGCCTGAGCCCTGAGACGTGCCCCCGGAGGGGCTGTGTATGTCTCCTGGTGGCATCAGTCCTGTCTTGGGAGGCATCGCAATGCCCCCAGTAAGGCTGGGTCTCCAAGCAGCTTGAATCGCTCACAGCGCGAGAGATTCTGCTCTCTTGGAGCTTATGTGCAGGGGGACACTTGAGCCTCCAAATCGTTCTCATCCTTCAGGGATCAGCTGGGATCCTGCAGTGCTCAGGACTCCTTCCCCGACCCTCTCACTTCTCAGCGGGGTAAACTTAGATGAGTCCAAGTGCGCAAGCTGAAAGATGGAGAGATCCATAGTGCCTCCCCTCCCTCACTGATCATGACAGCTCAGTGTGAGAGCAGAGACCCTTAGCAGAGCAGCACGCACTCCCCCAAGGTGGCAGTCCTCTCCAGCTGTTATTCTGGCATGGACAGGAGTCATTTTGTCCTCAGAGTCTGAGGTCCCTAGGACCTAGAGCCGTGCATGGGGGTCTGGGCTTTGAAGTCAGGCAGACTTGACGCCCCACACACCGGAAGTATGTCCTTGGGCAAGTCATTCTTCCTTTCTGTGCCTCAGTTTCTTCACCTGAAATGTAGTAGGCACATCTGTCTTACAAGGATCAGATGGTTTAGTGCTCTCAAAATGCTTGAGATGTATGGCAAGTGCTACCGTGTATGGTGCCACGCAACTGTGCGCCGCGCATAGTACGTAGTGCGTGCCCTGCCCTCGGTACTTCCCTGGCTGTCGGCACGCTCTCCCCTTCCTTCCTCCTCCCCCACTGTTTTCTTCCATTTGATCAAAGAATAGTTGCTGGCCATGACCCCCCCATGAAAGGAACACGGCCTGCAGTTTGCTAAAAACTGCTGCAGCGACCCTTGCCTCTGCGCCTTCCTCGCGTCCCGTAGCCTTGCGCCGACGGCCTCAGCCTAGCCTCAGTCTCTCTGCCCGCCAGGCGCCCAGGCAGACGCATTGTTCTGTGCACCTTCCGAGCACCAGATTAATTAGACATTTCAGAGGAGACGGACTTCTACAGCAGCAGCTTCGTGAGCAGGGATGTGCTAGGCGCCTGAGAACCACAACTCGCTTCTTTGTATGTTAATACCAAGCTGGGCTCCAAAAGTCAGCGCGTTTCCTGAGCTGATCTCCAACAAAAAGTGTTCTTTCTTGGCCTTGCCATGGGCCTGGGAAATCTGTCCCTCGTCCGGGCTCTGTGGTGTAGACGGGATAATGCATGGCCGGTGTGGCGATGACAGGGACCGTGGATTTGTGCTGGGGCTGGGTGTACCCAAACCCCTGAGTAGGCACCAAGTTTTCCAGTGCTGGCAATACCGAGTTATTTTATTTATTTATTTATTTAGCCATAGGATGCATGTTCTCACTGGAGAGAGAGACAGAGAGGGAAGGTGAGAAATCACCCTTCCCAGGGAGGATGATCATGCCACAGTTCCCTCTCTTCCATTCTCCTGTTGGGACTTTGGTCACGCACGTACACGCCACCAGTGTGAATTTAAAGCTGTCAGGTCAGGGACTTGAACCGTGGTTGGCCATATGGGAGTCCGGCACCTTAACCCCTACACCACATACTGGCCCCCATAATGCATTATTATTATTGACACATCATGCCATGTGTGTACAGCACTTAGTGGATTTCTTAGTGGGACTTATGCTGTCCCCCATGAGATGCCCGCATCCCTTTTATTGTCATGTCCCTCTGCTAAATGACTGCCAGCCCCTCTGCCAGGACCCGGTTCCTCATGGTAAGCCTTGGCCAGCAGCATCGGCAGAGCCAGCATCCCAGCCCTGGCCAGACCCTGTTAGAACCTTCATCTGAGCAGGCGACTTTCATCACTCAAACTGGAGGAGTGCTGGTCAACACCTCCTTTTCCCCTTTCTCCTGCATACTCTCCCCTCCTCTGTCCTCTTCCCTCCCTCTCTTCCCTTCCCTTCCCCTGCTACTTCTCCACGTGGGGACACGAACCTCGCTTGATTTGTTGCATCTGCACTTGCTTTCGCTGGACAAGCTCCTCTTCCTGCACTGTAGCGTGGAAACGGAATTTAGCCCAGCTGGTAAAATCGCCACCACGTGCATTCGTAATTTCATTAACATTAACATGCAGCGAGAGGACGTTTCCGGGGTAGTTCTGTGAATGGCAACACACGCACAGATTTGTGCATCCACTACTGCAGCAGGGCATAGACAGCACCAGGGCCCCTGGAGCTCCCTGCGAGACTCCTCTGTGGCCACCACCCCAACTCACTCACTCACTCACTCTTTCTTTCTTTCTTTCTTTCTTTCTTTCTTTCTTTCTTTCTTTCTTTCTTTCTTTCTTTCTTTCTTTCTTTCTTTCTTTCTTTCTTTCTTTAACTCTATCTATCTATCTATCTATCTATCTTAATTTGCTCAGAGAGAAACAGAGAAATAGAGAGAGAAAGTGAGAAAGCAAGCCACCGGGTCTGGGGCTCAAACCATGGTCGGCCATGTGGGAGTCCAGTGCCCTTAACCATCATGCCACCTGCTGGCCCCATTACTGTTCCTGCGGCTTTGTCTTTTCAAGGATGCCAGGTGAGTAAAGCCTTCTAGGATGCCACCTCTTCAGACTAGCCACTTCCCTCAGCATGATGCCCCGGAGGCGCATACGGTTGGTCACATGACTCACCTCGTCCCTCTTGGCTGAGAGAAGTCTTCTATGGCGTGACTGCGCAGTCTGCTTGTCTAGTCACCCCCGGACGTTTGGGTGTGTCTGTAGTTACTGCTAACGCAAAACAGAGCTGCTGTACACATCCACACTCGGGTTTCTGTATAAACACATGCTCTGATTTCCTTAGGATAAATACTTGGGAGCTGAGTGCTGTGTCACGTTGATCTAGAAGGTCCTTGCGAAAGCAGTGGTAGTTTCAGACCGTGACTTTTAAATCATTGTCACTAGGCTCAAGCATTTCTTTGTTAATCAAAATAGGAACCATTATGATCAATGCAACAAGAAATAAGTTTGTTTATTCTTGTAGCATAAAAAATTGTGCTTTGGGATCCCGCGAACCCTTGGAAAGCACCTTCTGCATCCTGCTGGTGTGGAAGCACTTCCTCTGTAGATGGCGGTCGGGATGCTTGAAGAAGTGGTGGTTGGTGAGGGCAGGTGAACAGGGCGGGTGGGGGCAGGTGAATATGGTGGGTGAGGCAAACTTTGTAGCCCAGTTCATTCAGCTTCCGAAGTGCTGGGCTGACGTGAGGCTGGGCATTGTGGAGAGGTGGGCTCTTTCTGTTGACCACTGCTGGCTGCAGGCGTTGCGGTTTTTGGTGCATTTCATAGATTTCTCAGTACCCTTCTCATATGCAATGGTTTCGCTGGGATTCAGAAAGTTGGAGTGGGTAAGACCCCGCCCAGCAGTGACCATGACCTTTTTCAAGGGTGCAAGTTTGGCTTTGGAAAGTACTTTGGGGCTTCTTTTTGGCCCAGCCATTAGCTGGTCATTACCAGTTATTGTATAAAATCCACTTTTTGTCACGTCACCATCCAGTCGAGAAACGATTCATCATTTTTGTGTAGAATATAAGAAGGCAACACTTCAAAATGACAATTAAAAAAAGTTTTCGGTTAGCGCCTGAGGCACCCACCAATGGAGCTTTTTCATCTTTCCAATGTGCTTCAGAGGCGGATGACCATAGAATGGTCCATGCTGAGCTCTTCGGCAGCTTCTCCCGTCGTTGTAAGAGGATCAGCCTCGATGATTGCTCTCAGGTGGTCATTTTCAACTTCTGGTGGCCTGCCACCATGCTCACCTCCAAGGCTCTTGTCTCCTTTGCAAAGCTTCTTGCATCCCCTACTGCTCTGTACATCTGTTAGCCGTCCCCGGGCCACTGTGCTGTCAGTGTAGCGAGTTGTCCTCGCAACACATTTTGAACTCAAGAAAACTACTTGAATTTGCTTTTGTTCTAACATCATTTCCATAGTCTAAAAAAATATATAAAATTAACAGCAAGTGGGGCCAGCAGATGGCGTAGTGGCTATGTCACCAGACTCCCACATGGCTGACTACAGTTTGAGTCCTGGATCCAGTGGCTTAAAACTCACCCTCCTCCTGTGGCTGGACCTGCAGGATCCAGGGATAACATAAACTCAGATGGAATATGGGCAGTCTCACACTTAGCAATCTTGGCATATGTGTCAGGCGTCAGGTAATTCTCTCCACCAAACAGACTCAGAAAGACTTACACCAAGGTCTTATCAGCAAAAAATAACACATGTCTAAGCCCCTGTCCACCATTAGAGCCCCATTAGAGGATGGACAGAAATCACAGGAACTTCGGGAGAACGTGCATTCCTTCACCCGCAGTGGCGGGCCCTCTGTGGCTTCTGAACTGCGTAGCACAGGACATGGGCAGCAGACGTTCCTCACGCTCCCCGGCTAGAGTTCAGAGGGCTCTGACTCATCCGAGGTCTGTAGGCATCTTTATTTAGCAGAGGTTATCTGTTTTCAATGAAAAGACAGACGTTTTTAAACAGCATCTGTTAATTCAAAGACTGGAGCCTTGAAGATGGTGCTGTCTGGCGATGAGGGGGTGATGGGGAGGACGGTGTCAGGAAGCGGCCTGCCCAGTGGGCACGTTCTGCTTCTCCGTTTCAGTGTCAGATGTCTGAATGCTGGGCGTGCCGTCTCATCTCAGCAGAGCTGCCGGGTGGTGGTGCAGTGGTAACCCAGCTGGACCACGTGGGAAGGGCCTGGCTTATGCCTCGGGCCCCCCGACCTGTGCACTGGCGGGTGTGTGTGCACGTGTGCGTGCGTGCAGTTGTCATCCGGCCCACCCACCCTGTCAGGAGCGCTGCTCTCTCTCTGCCCCTCTCATGGAGGAAACGAGTAAATAAACTTAAAGAGCACATCTCAGCTGAGAGCTCAGTATGGACTCCAGATCATCGGTCCCTTGGTTCAGCCAGTGTTGGGCCAGGACTTGTGTAGAATATAAGAAGGCAACACTTCAAAATGACAATTAAAAAAAGTTTTCGGTTAGCGCCTGAGGCACCCACCAATGGAGCTTTTTCATCTTTCCAATGTGCTTCAGAGGCGGATGACCATAGAATGGTCCATGCTGAGCTCTTCGGCAGCTTCTCCCGTCGTTGTAAGAGGATCAGCCTCGATGATTGCTCTCAGGTGGTAATTTTCAACTTCTGGTGGCCTGCCACCACGCTCACCCCTCCTGTGGCTGGACCTGCAGGATCCAGGGATAACATAAACTCAGATGGAATATGGGCAGTCTCACACTTAGCAATCTTGGCATATGTGTCAGGCGTCAGGTAATTCTCTCCACCAAACAGACTCAGAAAGACTTACACCAAGGTCTTATCAGCAAAAAATAACACATGTCTAAGCCCCTGTCCACCATTAGAGCCCCATTAGAGGATGGACAGAAATCACAGGAACTTCGGGAGAACGTGCATTCCTTCACCCGCAGTGGCGGGCCCTCTGTGGCTTCTGAACTGCGTAGCACAGGACATGGGCAGCAGACGTTCCTCACGCTCCCCGGCTAGAGTTCAGAGGGCTCTGACTCATCCGAGGTCTGTAGGCATCTTTATTTAGCAGAGGTTATCTGTTTTCAATGAAAAGACAGACGTTTTTAAACAGCATCTGTTAATTCAAAGACTGGAGCCTTGAAGATGGTGCTGTCTGGCGATGAGGGGGTGATGGGGAGGACGGTGTCAGGAAGCGGCCTGCCCAGTGGGCACGTTCTGCTTCTCCGTTTCAGTGTCAGATGTCTGAATGCTGGGCGTGCCGTCTCATCTCAGCAGAGCTGCCGGGTGGTGGTGCAGTGGTAACCCAGCTGGACCACGTGGGAAGGGCCTGGCTTATGCCTCGGGCCCCCCGACCTGTGCACTGGCGGGTGTGTGTGCACGTGTGCGTGCGTGCAGTTGTCATCCGGCCCACCCACCCTGTCAGGAGCGCTGCTCTCTCTCTGCCCCTCTCATGGAGGAAACGAGTAAATAAACTTAAAGAGCACATCTCAGCTGAGAGCTCAGTATGGACTCCAGATCATCGGTCCCTTGGTTCAGCCAGTGTTGGGCCAGGACTGTGTGCCAGATGCCGTGCTGGGAGCTGGGGTACTACGTCTGTGAGCAGAGCTTGCGCCTCTGCCCTGGATGGCAGACATCTGGTTCAGGGACACGGGCAGGCAGTGTGACGGAGGGGAGTGAGTGTGAAGTCAGAGTAGGGCAGGGTTGGGGTTGGGAGTCTTGATCCAGGAGGTGACCTGTGACTTGCTTAGAAACAGCGGAATGGCAGTTCTCGGTGGTCATGCAATACAATTTCATCAGGGGCTGGACTGTGGTGCAGTGATGGACTAAGAGCTGACCCTGTGGTCCGGGTTTGTGTCTGCAGATCCCAGCATACACTGGCACTTGTGTGCCTGAGGCCTGGGGCTGGCTCAGGCTGGCGTGGCTTGCATCAGGACCCTCTTGGGGGTGTCTGTCTCGCTCTCTCTCTGACTCTTGTTCATGGAAGAAGGAAATAAATAAATTTTAAAAATGTGCATCCAAAGAGTCCAGAAGTCTAGGTGAGGGACCCTGTTATCAAATACTGCGAGGACTTGAGAAATGGACAAGACTCTGCCCCCCTCTGCCAAATTGGACTTTGCCCCGGGTCCCTGCACTGCCCTCCTCTGCTGA
>NW_006159497.1:3379532-3392145 GCF_000334495.1 Tupaia belangeri chinensis | reverse complement strand
GAACCTGCACCCCTGAGGGGCGAAGCCTAGGAATCTACAGGTCCCAAATGTTTCCCAGGGGATTCTGAAGCACCCCAAAGCTTGAGGGCCACTGCCTCTGGGACCCAAGTTTAAAATTGGCTGCACACTCAGTCCCAGTCGTCTCTCTGGGTCCAATAGAAAGCCAGCCACTGCTTTAATTCAAGTCCTGACACGGTCTGGCTTTGAGAGGGGCAACTGCTAACTTGCAGCTGCTCGCTTAATTTTAGCCCTCGGAGAGAAACGCCTGCAATAGGATCCTGGGAGCCTGGCGGGCGAGCACCCTGCCCCCACTCCATGGCGAGGGCTGCAGCTTCCTAATTTTGGGAACAGAATCGAACAGCACCCCTACCCGAATCCCTGGCCTCAGCAGTGAGCTGCCCTACTTTGCAGAATCAGAGTCTCTTACCTCATTAAGACCAAATGAAAATAAAATCCAAAAAGCTAATTCTCCTCTTCGCACCCTCATGAAGCCACCGTAGCCTCATTCGCGGTGGAACGCCTCTTCCTAAGCCGCCTGGTTCTTCCTAAGTGGCTGGGAAGTGCTTGGGAGTACTTCCCAGCTTCGCATCTTGTTCCTCTGATTGCTTCTAAGGATAGGGAGAATCCTGAGGGTGTTGGGGATTTCAGGAGAGAAGGCCCTGCCAGGGATTCGAGAGCCTAAACCACAGGGGGCCCCTTGTTTAGGAGCCTGAGCACCAGGGGCCATGTGATCTGTCAGCTAATGTAGCTGTTGGTGCCTGGTAGGGCTGAATGGAGCCCCCTCCAAAGTCACCTGTGGAAGCCCTCAGGTCTGGGACCCTGGATGTGACTGTATTTGGACACGGTGCTTGGAAAGTGTGGCTCAGTTAAACTGAGACCCCGAGGGAAGCCCTCATCCAGCCTATTGGGGTGTTTTTAAGAAGAGGAGGTCTGGACACAGACCCTGGGGACGCGGTGCAAACACACAAAAGGAGGATGTGGGCAAGCCAAAGAGAAGCTCTGACTTCAGAAGGAACCAAACCCGCCGGCACCATGATCCAGGGCTCCCACGGCTGCCGGGCACGCCGCCCAGTCTCTATTTCATTATCACGGCCCAGGCAAACAGATTCATCGCCTTCAGGGAAAACTCGGTCTCAGTGGTGGAGAGTTGCTGATGTCCCATGCAGGTGCAGAGCTGCGTCTAGAAGAATGCATTTTTGAGGCCCACCTAGCCCCAGGTCTGCCCAGATCTAGTCCAGCCCTTGCTGGTCCCAGGACCCTGCCGAGCTTCCAGTGAGTCACTCAAGTCCACCTTCTGGGGACGGCTAACTGGCCTAGGAGTGGCCATCTGATTCTAACTGGCCAACAGATCTTCACGTCCAGGAATCAGGTGGAGCTGTGAATCCCACGTGGAGATGTGAGAACACACTTGCCTTGACTCCAGGTCTGCCAGGTCCTCCAGGCCCTAAATCAGCTCCCGTGTACCCCAACTACTCCCCCTGCCGTTTGCTTCCAGCGGTGCTTCTGAGCATTTCTGATGAATCCATCTTTGCCTAAGCGACCTCATCAATGCTGTTTAATATAAACGACAGTTGAAAGTTAGCCTGGCAGTATGTGAGAAGTTTTACATAATTGTCTCATTTTATTCTCATAAGCCTCGTGGAGTAGGCTCTGTGATTACTTCCACTTGTAAACGGAAACCGAGGTTCACAAAGGATCCCTGACTTGGCCAGGGTTGCTGCCTTGTCCATGTGGGTGGATATAACAAAATTCTGCTCATTTCTCACAGTTCTGGATGCCGAAGTCCCAATTTAAGGTAGCTTTGGTGCCCGGTGAGGGGCCTGTCTTCTGGTTCCTAGATGGTGCTTTCTTGATGTGTCCTCACACGGTAGAAGAGATTCCTGGGGCCTCCTTTTTTAGGGCATTGATCTCGTTCATGAAGGTGCCGTCCTCATGACCTTGTCACCTCTGAAAGGCCCAGCTTTCAAATACTGTCAACTTGGGGGTCAATTTCAACATACAAATTGGGTGGGGCGAGCATAAATATCAGTCGTAGCCATTGCTTAGCTAGTAAGTAGAAGGACAAGGAGGTAAACCCATATATTGCAGTCAGGTATTTATGCTCATTAACCCATGTGCATTCCTCTAGAGGGGGTGGGCCTGGAGTGGGACTTAGACACTTGTTATTTAATCTGTTGGTTTGGAATGGCCAAGCCCAGGTAGGCTTGCAAATGATGAGCAAAACTTTATTCTTCACCAGATTGTAGTCATACATTTTATACATGTTGGACTTTGTATCTGTCAGCAAATGCTACAGAATTGCTGTGTAACAAATGACTGTAAAACTTAAGAGTTATTTTGTCCTCCTGAACTGTGTTATCAGTTGAGGGCCAGCTGATCATGGCTAGCTTGTTTATGTGTTTGAAGATCAGATGGGGCTGGAAGAACCTGTTGGGTTGCTGGAAAAGTCATGACACATTTTCGCATAGAAAAGCATGTCATGACTTTTCCGATGATCCAATAGATGGGGCTTGGCTGGTGGTTTGTTTGAGACATTGTACCAGTCTCCCCAGCTGTTCTGGACCAGTGAGCTAGCCTGGGCATGTCCTTCTCATGGTGATGGCAGGGCCCAATCGCATAAACTCTTTATAAGCCTTTAGAAACATCATGTCTGTTGACATCCCATTGGCCAAAGGTAGTCACTTGACTTTTATCAAGTGGTGAAGAAATAGACTCCATCTCTCAGTGAGGGAAATTACAAAGGCACATGGCCTCAGGGGCTATTCCTGCAGTCTGCCAGGGTCTCAAAGGCTGAGGTGGTGGCCTTTCAGAAGCCACTGAATGGACAGCCACCTGGCAGCGTGGTGCTATCAACTCACGGGGTGGCTTGCCTGGGTGCCCCTCCTGTTCCTCATGGGGTCTACAAATTCTTCTTTCTTTCAAAAAAGCCTCCCCAGCCCTCAAGTGGGAATGGCTCCTCACCCTTTGGTGCCAAGCCCTCAGATAGGGGAGGTGTTTGAATCAGGACCTATTTCTAGGTCTCTGGTTATAAACAAAGGCTAAGGTCAGCCCCAGTCCAGGACCAGCCTTAACTGAAAAGCCTCGGGAGCCCTGCAGCGTGGAATTCGCCGCCGCCTTCTTGTGTCTCTGACTCCTGCAGTCTCTGCTTTCTCCCTGGCTCCTCTTGAAGACCACTTTTCGGTGTTAATGACAACGCAGGTTTTTATCCTCCCAGAGGCATTTGCTCTTACCAGGGAACTTTAAAAGCCAGAAAACCTTGTAAAATCTAAAGAGAAAATAATAAATGTTACATATACAGAAGTGTAAATACATGTAATGAGAGCATACAGCACAGTATTGAGTAGTTAGACTATGTCATTACGGAATGTGTCTCCTTCATACACTGTTACATATTTGCTATGCATTAGATATGAAACATGTAGAACTGCCCTGTGCTTTGCTTTCTCTTGTTACGAAAATATCCTCTGTCCCCTCTTTCTCCACTCAGCATTTCACTCCTTAGAAACGACCTTTAACACGCCCACCTGTTTGTTTTCATTTTCATGAGTGAGGCCAAGACAGAGGCGGGGGGCTAGAGAGAGACGGGGGGAGAGAGGTCTTTTGGACAAGGTCTCCTCACATGGCCCTCCACCCACCTCCCAGTGGCTGGGGGCACAGGCGTGCACCACCGCACCGGGGTAGGTGGTCTGGGAGCCGAACCCAGGCCTCCACAGCCTCGTGCTGTGTACGAGGTAAAGCGATGAATGTCTCACGGCAAGCCAATAGTGTGGGCCCTGACACCTCTGTTCTTGCTCGATCTGTGGATCTGTTTCTTTATCTCTTGAGAAAGTTTTCTTGAGCCCCTGCACCTTATGCCATGACTGAGAATTAGGTGAGACTTTGAGCCATGAACGAGAGGAAGCGGCATCTAAGAGAAGGCTGCACGTCAGCTCCCGCGCTGTCCTCTGACACGGCTCCCCTGTCCCAAGGAAAGCATTCTTACTCCTCCTTCCTGATGCAGTGCATGCGTGCATGTGTGTGTGCGCGTGTGTGTGCAGGGGCCCCCTCCTGAGTCCACTCACACGCAGCCCTTCCCTCCGCCCATTGGCTCCTGGGCATTCGTGTGTGTCGGCGTCTCTCAGGCCGACCAGGCTAGGAATTTGGACAGCCACGGGGGCTTCAGCTTTTCTTGAGCAGTGCATTACCACCACACTGTGAAGCTGGCCATCCTATGCCCATTTTTATCTTTATTTCTTCCAATAATTAATTTTATAGCTTGAGATTGAGACATAACACTCTGCTCTTCCTCTTTCTTTTAAAATTATTTTTATTTAATGTTTGCTACAGGATGTTGCACTCAATGGAGAGAACCAGAGAGGGGGACAGTGAGACAGCACCCAGCAGGGGTGATGACCATGCTGCAATCTCTTCTCCATTTTCCTCTTGGAATTTTGGGCACAGATGCACAAAATACGCCTAGTGTATTTTTTACGTTGCCGGGTCTGGGACTTGAACTGTACAGTTGTCCATGTGGGATCCAGCTGCCTTAACCACGCTGCCAGCTGGACCATACTCTGCTTCTGGATTAATCAGCTCTGGGCAGTATTTCTTGACTCTTGTACTATGTGAGATAAAGAGATGAATGTCTCAGGGCCAGCCGATGGTATGGTGGTTAAGGTTCTGGACTCCCGTTTGGTTGATTGTGGTTCAAGTCCCAGACCCAGTGGCTGAAACTCATGCCGGGTGGGCATGCTTGCCCATGTGCCCAAAATCCCAGGAAGAGAATGGAGGAGAAGAGGGGACCGTGGCATGGCAGTCTCCCGTGGGGGGGGGCGAGTTCTCATTTTCCCTCTCACTGTCTCTCTTCTTCTCTCTAGCGAGTGTCCATGCCCTATGGCAAAAACCTTTAAGAAAAGGAGAGATGGATGTCTCTCCATTCCTTTCTAGCTCTCTTCTCCTTCCCCTCTGTAGCCCCTCCCACCCCGACTTCTTACCATTTTCACGATGTCGACATTTATGATAGCATCTGTCTTCTCTGTCTGTAGTCGGATTCTGCACGTTGAACACCAATAACTGCTGTGTATGCTCTTGTGACTCAGTAGCTGTTGTTCACTGCAGAAACTAGTTGGGACTGGGTCCGTAAAAGAGATGTGTCCTGGACATTTTGCATAAACGGAGCCGTGTGGTGTGTGACCTTCCGTGTCTGCTTCTTTCACTCCGTGGCCTGCTTTCTAGGTTCATCCGTGTTGGAGCGACCATTTGTATTTCGTTTCCTTCTGTGGCTGAATATTACTCCACTGTGTCAACGTACCTCTTTTGTTTACCCATTCTTCAGTTAACGGCAGAAGGGCGATTAGTAGGTTCGGAGGGCCTGGGGGAATGGAGGAGGATGGCTGACGGGTGTGGGGTGTCTGTCTGGGGTGATGACCGTGTCCTGCCATTGACTGTGGTGACGGCTGTGCAACTCTGAGACCACACTGAAGCTCATTACATTTCACACCTTAAATAGGTGAATTGTGTGGTGTGTGAATTATATTTCAGGAAAGCTGCTGAAGGAGTAGCAATTGTAGGTCATAAAATTTGTGTTAGTCAAACGAGAATATGCCTTAGTTCATGAATTCTAAGATATATTTTTTCCTTTGCATTTTCATCTCTTTCTCTCTCAAATCAGGGTGACATGTCATATTTAATCGTCGGTACTTTATCTTTTTTAGTGGTTCCTAAAATAATACAGCATTTAAAATCTGATGGTGTCTTTAGATGTGCTGAAATTCAGTAATTAAGAACACCCGCAGGAGGGGGGCCATCACACTGTAATTATTTAATTGGACTAACGTGAGGTGCCTCGATGTTCTCCCTGGGGTCGTTCTGGTCTCACTTAGGTGCGCCGTCTCTCCATGACCACGGTCTTTAGAGATGGTCTGATCTCCAGGTGAGTGTAAACCAACCAGCCCCATCACTCCTCGTTTCCCAGTCACCAGTAGGAGCAGATGCGCTTTAATCAGAAACCATAGAAAAGTAGAATCGATCACTAAACACAGGGGAGGGCACACCATGGTCTGTGAGCCAGACCTGGTTCGAGGCCGCGTTTTGTGAACACAGTAGCGGGAACAAGTTGTGTTGTCGCTTGCGTGTCCTATAAGGCCTGGCCTCGTGGTGGTAGCAGAGTGGAGTAGCTGACCCAGACACCAGGAAGTCCCACAGCCTAAAACACTTCCTGCCTGGCCTTCCCAGGCACAGTGTGCCCCGACCCCTGATTCCGTCCGTGTGAGACAGCTGCCCTTCACTCAGGTGACCTTTCCTGCCTCCTCTTGGTTTGACAGAGCCCCGTGTCAAACCATGGGGAGGCTCCATTCACTGGAGCCCTGTGAGTGCCCAGGAGTGCAGGGCCCCAGTTCAGTCCTGAGACAAGGCCCGGGGTGTAGGTAGCTCCCCTTCTCCAGGGCCCTACAGGCCACAGGAAGAGGCAGAAGGTGGGAAGGAGAAGGGGGAGGTCCAGGAAGGGAAGGAATAACTCCAAAGTAGATGGAAAAAGCTGTGGCACATTTCAAAGGCGCATGAAAGTCTCAGCATGCACATGTAAACGCGATGGATACACGCAACGCAAGGCAGGTCTCTGTGCAGTGAAACGAGAGGGTCCAGAAGAACGAGTCAGGCGATGGCATAGCGCAGACAATGCGGTCTAGCAACGCGATGATGAAACACTTCGCTTTCAGTACTGCCCGTGGGTCTTTGTGGCTCCGTTAGAATCTGTTGGGAGGAGATATCAAAAGTCTAGCTTTGAGGTCCTTCACGGGCTGTGGTTTAGGACGGACGTCTCCTTTAGCTGCCTCTGGGACAGACATCACCCATCCTGCCCCGTCCTTCTCCTCTGAACTTGCCGGGGCTTCCTGTTCATGTGACCTTTCCCAGACTTGCTGCCCGAGACACACACACAGCATGTCACCACAACTGGTAACATCTATGGGACATGATTTTATTCCTGGCTCAGCTGTGTGACCTTCGGCCTGTTTGTCTTCTCGGCTCATGAGCAGTGGTGGCACAAGGCAACACATTGATTCATGCAGAGCTGGGTCGGGGTTGGAGGGGAAGGCTGGAAACTGAGAGGTGCTTTCCCCCCTTTTCTTCACATGAGACTGAGTGAGAGAAGGAAAGAGAGGAGACTCCGCCACGGGGTCTGGCTGTGCCACCATCCTCCTCCTCTAGGCTTCCAGCCCGTCTGCTCCTGCACACTCACACGCATGTGCCTGGCATGTTTCCATTTGACGTGGCTGGGGATGCAGGCTCTGGTCCCCCTGTGGGATTCAGCTCCGTTGAGTGGCACGTTGCCGCGTGCTGAGGAGCTGGCCGGAGAAGTGCTTCATGGGAGTCAGATGTTTGTTATCCTCTGCCTCTTAGGTCCTAGAGGGCCAGGTTCTGTGATCTGCTTATACCAGGTGCCTAGAAAGGTACACGATTTCCTACGACACAGCGTATATCTGAGACTGCAGATAGAAGATATTCTAATAGAAGTTTTTTATTTTCTAGGTTTTTGCCAGAGGGTGCATGCGTTTGCTGGATAGATAGAGGGAAGGTGAGAAGTCGCCCCTGGGGGGTGTTGTAATACACGCCTTCCCCTGTAAGCCTCGTGAGGGGTAGGGTCATGTCTGTCTTACTCATTGCTCTTGCCCATTGCCTTGAAGAGCACCTAACACACAGTGGTTGCTCGACAAATATTGTTGACTATTGAGCGGGAATACAATTCCCTTTTCTTTGTAAAGAAATCAGAATCTCTTTTCTGAGGAATAATTATATACCATAAAATTCACCCCGTTTAATTGTTCAGTGATTTTTAGTAAACTTACTGAGTTGTATTTTTTTCCACATAAGAGTGCTGCATATTCATTTGTAAACATTAAAAAAAAAATTCAGCAACATTGGCCCAGCTCTGAGAGCGACGCCACCTGTAGGCAGAGGCCGCGTAGGGAGCCTGGGCGTGATGTTTGACGAGGAACCAAAAGGTCCCCGCAATGCGGAAAGTAGAAATGAAAGCTCCCCTATTCTTCTGCACTAAATTCTAGCCCTTGGCTCCTCAGAGGCAACCTGTTTTAGCCATTTGGTATGGACCTCGTAGGTGTTTTTCTGGGTGATGATGAACACACACACACGGACTAGTGTTACCCATGTCATTCTGCAATGGGTTTTTCCTACTCACAAATTATGATGGGTCTTCAAAAAGTTCATGGAAAATCTGTACTATTAAAAAATTAGGCATAGATCCCCCTTCCCACCGGAAAAACAAAAACAAAACCAGGACACCTTGATTTCGTTTTTCTCCTAACTTTTTGAAGTCTGTTATATTATAGGCTTTTTTTCCCTTTGGAGTTAACTCAGTTTAATTTATCATTATTTTAACTTATTTATTTACTTTTAGGTTTTTGCCATAGGGTGCACATGTTCTCCAGAGAGAAAGTGAGAAATTACATCCCCCATTGGGGGATGGCCGTGCTGTAATCCCTGCCCCTCCATCCTCTTGGGGTATGGGGCATGCATGCACACGTGCGCAGTGTGAGTTTCAAGTTGCCGGGTCCAGGACTCGGACTATGGTCAGCCATGTGGGAGTCTAGCACCTTAACCACCCCACCACATGCTGGCCCCTTAACTCAGTTTCTTTTATTTTTCTTTTTGGAGATGTTTTTGCTATAGGACACATGTACTCGCCAGAAAGACAGAGACAGACAGACAGACAGACAGAAAGCAAGACATTACTCCCTGGGGTGATGACCATGCCACAATCCCTTCTCCATTCTCCTCTCATGGTCTTGGGCATGCATTCACATGTGCCCGGGTTGAGTTTAAGCCACTGGGTCCGGGACTCGAACTGTGGTTGACTACATGGGAGGCCAGCAACATAGTCATTACCCTATTGTGCCAACTGCTGGTCCCAACCCTTAACTCAGTTTGTAACAGCCTGCAGTATCGCGTTGTGTGAACGGATGCAGTGCGTCTTACCTTACCAGGGCCCTGTTGGCAGACTCTCAGACTGCTTGCTCTTACACTTGAGGTTCTAAGGCGTCGCAGTGGAAGGGCAGCTTTGTTCACTTGTTTCAATCTTCCCATGGATAGATTTCAAGAGGACCACTTTGCTGGATCAAAGGGCATGCACCACTTCAGTTTGCTCAACGCTGACCAAGTGCCGCCAGGAAAGCTGCCTGGATCTGCGTGCTCGCTGGGGGAGGCGAAGGTGTCTCTTCCCTCACCATCTTCTAAGGCTGGTTGTTACACATTTCTTACCTCTTCGGTTGTCTTTCTTTAAATTGCCAATTCACCTCTTTTGAATTTTCTTTGTTGGGCTCTTTGTATTTGTTATTGAGTCAAAGGCATCCACAGGATATCACAGAGATTAGCTTTTTGGTTCATTTGTTGGGTAGATTGTTCATTGCAAGGGTTGGTTGAAGCCTGAGGCTTGTGATGTGAGACAGAGGTAAAGATCTGGGGGTTCCCAGGTCTTTTAGGGTTCATATTAGTAAGGGAGAAAGGTGGGGGCTGAAGTTTTCACCATCCTTGAGGGCACAGGGGATGTTGACTTCATCATCTTCTTCATTTCTCTATTTCACTTGTGCAGTTAGATGAGGAGACAAGAGATTAGAAGGCTTTGTTGCTGCTGGGTTTTTTGGGTTTTCATTTTTAAAGAATTACTTTATTGAACTTTATTTATTTATTTTAATTTGACCAGAGAAGGACAGAGCTAGAGAGTGAGAGTGAGAGCAAGAGTGAGGGAGAAAGGTAAAGGGGGCATGAGGAAGCAAGCTGCCAGGTCTGGGACTCGAATGGCTGTCGGCCACGTGGGAGTCCAGTGGCGTTAACTACCGCGCCACCCGGCAGCCCCCACGTTGCTACTGTTTGTCTCTCCCACCGCGTCGTGAGCTGGGTGGGGGCTGTGTGCTGTATTGGCATCACCGCCTGGCACTTAGTGGGCATTTGCTAAGTGCTTGACACATGCCGCGTGACTCGATCCTACAGAGGATGTCGTCAGACTGTTGAAACTTCGGGGTGCTGATCGCTGTGGTGATGAGAATGCCAGCTATGGACCGTCCAGTAGCCAGGCTTGTGCCAAGCTTTTGGCACTCCTCATTTCACTCCATCGTCCTGACCTGCCTAGGATGTAGACGTTATTGGCCCTGTTCTACAGGGGAGAACAGGAAGCTCAGAGAGCTTACGTGGTTCTCCCAAGGTACTTCGCAGGGATCAGATTCCGGGGAGTGTGACTCCTTATCCCTGTGTTCTTTTGGGCTAGACCTTATCTGCCCTTTAAGAGGCTAGAAAACATCTTTTCATCTTAGGGGCCAAAGGATGAATTCGCGGAATGCCTGCCCTGCTGCTCTCTGCCAGAGGGGGGCAGCACCGAGACCCTAGAAATGTGTGCGGACTGGCAAGGCTGGCTGGTTTCCTGTGCATCCCCCTTACTTTCACTGTAGTGTCACAGGATTTGTGTGACAGTTGGCAAGCCACACCCCTCCCCTATCCCCCACCACCCTCACCTATAAATGAGGGATGACACTGGGCTTCCCCTACAGGCTCCTTCCGAGGATGTGCTGGGATCAGGCGGGGTGCCAACCTGTATGCTCAGCTTTGGACGTGGTAGGGATGAGCAGTTGGCAGTGAGACCTGCAGGCTCCCGGCCCTGCAGGCTCTTGGCTGGGGGCAGGAGGGTTTGCCTTGCCGCCTCTGTGCACTTGAACTCCCTCCTGGCTCTTGCCCGGCACCTCTCTGCTTCCTCTTGGAGGCAGGGTGCCTGGTGTCTTTGGAGAAGGGTAGTGATGGAGAACCCTCCTGCAGAGGGCGTTGTTTCCAGAAGGGGTGGGGAGGTGGAGGGTCTGGCCTTCCTCCTTCAGGCTGGTGTTTCTGGGCCAACTCACCGTCCCTCATGACCCTCAGGTGGACTTGAAATGGTGCTCGTGGCTTTTAAAAGGACTTTCTGCTCTCAGCTGCGAGCGCTAATGGATGTCCAGCTTCCTCCCTCACTGCAGAAGCACAGCTGTCTCTTCCCTCACTGACTGTGGTGACAGCCCTAAGTACCTTCCTTCCCAGAGCTCAGGGATTTAAGAGGTGCCAAATTAATTGCTTTCCTGGCCCAGCTGGGGAGAGGCAGCTGGGCTCTTGGTGTTTACTCTCCAAGGGGTAGGAGCAGGGGCTGCTCTGTAGAGTCCGAGAGCTGGCTGGCTGTCGGGGCAGCTGCCTTGGGTGGTCTGGGGTGTAGACAAATGAGATGGCTCAGGTGACAGATGACCTTCCCCTCACAGGGGCTTTGGCCACATGCAGCTTTGAACTGGGCCTGTGAGAAACCCTCCTTTTTAGCATATGGAGGTGATGGCCTGGTGGGATGTGTGTAAGGAAATTTTGATTTCATAAAAGTGTAATGGTGAGTTTTCACCCACTCTTCTCTCCTGGTGGGTCACCTGGACATTGGTGAGCCCAGGTGCCAGATCTAGCTAGCTGTTTTGATTCTGTAATATATATTCATATAAGTAAGTTACTTAGTATATAAGGTAATTTTTAGGCCATTTAAAATATATTTTTGCATAAGTGAATAAATTAGAAATAGTCCCTCAACGAACTATGTAAACAGATGTTTCTGGGGCGGTGGGCACTGTCAGTACTTGCCCAGCGTGTCACTGAACGTCTGGTTGGGAAGCCATGGTCATCTCGCCGTAGGCTATGTAGGCAGGGGGATGGGCTGGTGATATGAATCTGGGAGAGTGGCTCCTGAGGATTCATGCGCTCCGCGCCAGACCAAACAGCCGGGAACCCGAAGTGGACGCTAAATGAGACAGAAAGTCTGAGAAGGCCAGGAAGGCTAGGTTTATGGAGTATAAATAATTTATGGCTGCCTTCTAAGGACAAAGGTGATCCAAGGCAGGCTTCTGGGCTGGGCCGCTGCTGACCACTGTGGTTGCTACTGATCCTTTTTGAGGCGGTGGTCCAGGCTGCAGCTTGTCTCTAATGGGAACAGGTGTTTGTGTGGTCTGCTTGGGTGTCCATCTTTTTATTCCATGATGGCAGACCCTCCGTCATAGCTGATTGGACCAGAGGCGGGCACATGACCCAAGCCGGACCAATCAGATTTTGTCTGGGATAATTGGGAAGTAGTGACGCTTGTTCTCTGTGATTGCTTCTCCATGGGAACTTGGAAGCTGCGAGTTGGCAGTTTCTTACCAAGGAGATAAAGGGGTGACGGATTCGCAGAAAGAAAATGAAGGACACTTGGAGGAAGGAGCAGAAGCTAAGGTCACCTGGTAACGAGAGATGCTGACTGCAACCTTGCTGACTAATTTCTAACTCCACTTTCCACTTCCTCTTTTTAAAAATGATGGAACAATATACATCTATTATTATTAAAGAGAAATGTATCATGCACTAGCCAGTTTTAAGGGCAACATTTCTTTACAAATCTGCTTCAAACCTTTTTCTTTTTAATTGACAAATAAAATTGCATTTTTTTTTTTGAGAGGTTTTCACTATGGGGTGCGTGCGCTCACCAGACAGACAGAGAGACAGAAAGCGAGAAATCACCCCCCAGAGGGGATGGCCATGCCGCAGTCCCTTCTCCTCCATTCTCCTCTCGGGATCTTGGGCACGCACGCACACGCGCCCA
>NW_006159497.1:3361306-3379021 GCF_000334495.1 Tupaia belangeri chinensis | reverse complement strand
AGTCCAGTGACATAGCCATTACGCTAATGGCTGGTCCCTAAAAGTGCATTTGTGATGGGAACAGGATGTTTTGATACATGTACGTGCTGTGAAATGGCCGAATCTAGCCGATGAATGTATGTCACCATCTCCCATTCTTAGCATTTCATCGTGGCATCTAAATACCTCTCATGGCAGTGCCCAAGTACGCAATATATTGTCATTATCTGCAGCCACTGTGACGTACAATGAACTCTCGGGCTTGCCCTTCTCGCCCAGTTGAATTTTGTCCCTTGGCCAACATCTCCCACCCCCCTCAGCCCCCACAGCCTCTGGTAACTACAGTTTTACTCTGTTCGTACGAGTTCGACTGGTTTTGAGCTCACATGTCAGTGAGATTCCAGCTCCTCTGCAGTCCGCCTGCCCCCCTGCCCTTGGCCGTAGGGGTCATCATTGTGCTATTAGAGTCCCAGCTCAGAGGGTGCTGCTTTCAGCCAAGATGGCTTTAACAGAGGCCGTGGTCCTTGAGACCAGACTTGTGGAAGTTCATGGTGGAGAATTTAGATTTCTCCCCAAATTAGAACCAGCCTCTACAATGAATGCTCCACTGGGTACAGCGAGCGGGTGGCAGTGACTGGACCCGTCAGTGCAGGGTACTCAAGTCCAGGGGAGGACCCTTTGGGAGCCCCGAGGGAGACATTTCCTTGGCTGGGGACTAAGCAGGAGCCACAGACCTGGGGTAGCTGCAGAGGGGATGAGAGGCGGAGGATGAGAGCCCACCCGAAGTTCAGGTGCCCCCAGGATCTCGTCAGACCAAGAGTTGCTGCCAGGTTTAAATTCCAAGCCTTTCAGAAATGAGATGGAGAACAGCGAGTAAACAGTCCCTGGTGAACAGTGCCAGTAATACCAATATGGGCCCAGATGTGAGTTTCCGTAGGATAAGGCAGCTGAGCTCTGTAATCCATCCATGCCTTTCCCCCTGGCATTCTGTTTGAAGTGAAGCTCTTTAGCAGAGTTCTAACTTTCTCAAGGCAGAATTATGACAAAGGCAATTGCTCACATCTCAGACTCCTGCTCTTGTTTGTCCATAAACCCAGAGTGCATTGCATTATTGCCTTAATATGTCATCCCTGCCTGTTAGGACCCTGTGTTAGAAACTGGGGAAGGGGGCCCAGCAGGTGGCTTACCGGTTAAGGTGCTGAACTCCCAAATGGCTAATTATGGTTCAAGTCCCAGACATGGCCACGTGAAACTCACACTGGGTGCATGTGTGTATGGGCCCAAATCCCAGGAGCAGAATGGAGAAGTGGTTGTGGCATGGCCATCCCCCTGGGGGGTGATTTCTCACTTTTCCTCTCACTGTCACTTTCCCTCTCCAGTGAGTGCATGCACACTATGGCAAAAAAATCTTTGAAAACCAGAAAAGAAAACAGGGACTGGGTGAGGGCAGGGAGTTGGAGCAGGCTAATGACATTGCGATCAATTTCCTCATGTTGTTAAGTCATTCTATCAATTGAAGCACTACTGCATAAATTCATGTCATTTATAATGATGCTACTTCACGAACTTGTCATGACTTGAGGTCTCCTAGAAAGCTGTTCTGAGGATTCGAGACTGTCCTGTCTTAGTAGGAAAGAATCCTCTGACCTCCTAGTGATGCCGGCCATGGGCACATGTTGGAGGCCCTGGCGTCTGTCACTCCTGGAGTAGGAGAAGGGAAGTTTTTTTGTTTTTGTTTTTGTTATTTTTTTGGAGAGGTTTTTGCTATAGGGCGTGTGTGCTTGCCAGCCAGACACAGAGAGATAGAGAGACAGAAAGCGAGAAATCACCCCCCAGGGGGTATGGCCACGCCACAATCCCTTCTCCTCCATTCTCCTCTTGGGATCTTGTGCACGCACGCACACACGCCCGGCGTGAGTTTTAAGCCACCAGGTCCGGGACGCGAACTGCGGTCAACTATGTGGGAATCCAGCGACATAGCCATTACACTAACTGCTGGTCCCCAAGAAGGGAGATTTTTTTTTTTTGGAGAGGTTTTTTTGCTATAGGGCGCGTGCGCTTGCCAGACAGACAGAGAGAGACATAGAGACAGAAAGCGAGAAATCACCCCCCAGGGGGGATGGTCACGCCGCAATCCCTTCTCCTCCATTCTCCTCTCGGGATCTTGGGCACGCACGCACACGCACTCGGCGTGAGATTTAAGCCACTGGGTCCAAGACGCGAACCGCGGTCGACTACGTGGGAGTTCAGCGACATAGCCATTACGCTAACTGCTGGTTCCCAAGAAGGGAGATTTTTGGTGACAGTTGATGAGCATGTTTTTGGAGCATCTAGGTTTTGGGTAGAGTGAGTTCGGTGAAATGAACTGGCACATGCTTCTAGGAATTTTCAGAAAAGTTGATACAAGTTAAGGCATATAGTCATGGGACACAGCTAATAATTAAGACAGCAGGCTATTCATTCTCTGGGTGTTTGCCATTTGCCATGCCCTGTCCAAGGTGCTGGAGACACAGAGATGAAGGCAGGACAGACCCAGGGGCCTGTGAGAAGCGGGGAGGTGAGGGACCAGCAGTTAGCGTAATGGCTATGTCACAGAACTCCCATGTAGTCGACTGTGGTTTGCACAGGGGTGGGCACACAGTGTGGAATGATCTAGTCGGGATGAGGCTTGAGGAAGCGTGTGGCCCTCGCTGCGTTTGGTATCTGTCTGGTACCTAATGTGGGGGCAGGATTACAGGGTGTAGTATCACTGCAGCTTCATCAAACCAGACTTAAAATCCTACTACTGTCCTTTTCAGTTAAAGAGTTATTACACTCATGGTTTTGGAGCTCCAGGGTCAAGGGACTGTGTCTGAAGAGGGTCTGCTTGTGGCAGGGGGCACCACATGGAGACAGGGTTAGAACACACGTGTCTCTGTATCTCCTTCTAAACTACTGAGTATCCAGTAATGGGGACCCACCCTGATCCTAATCTCCCCAAAGGTTCACTTTCTTTCCTGCCATTACTCAACTTTGTGCGTGCGCTCACCAGAGATAGAAAGAGAGGGGAAAAAGCAATCCCCAGTGAGGTGTGGTCACTCTTCAATCCATTCTCCTCCATTTCTCTCCACCTTGCCAAGTTTTAGAAATGCGTGTACACATGTACAGTGCATTTTTCAAGCTGTTGGGCTAGATTTGAACCTCCAGGTCTGCCATGTAGGATCCTGCCGCCCAAGCCACCAGGCTATGGGATTGGCCTCCCAAGGGCTCACTTCTCAACACCACAGTCAGATTAAATTTCTACCATTTAATTCAAGGTACAAGGGCTCACCAAATCTCAACCTGCAACTTTGGGGGACATATTCAAATCCTGGCACCCTGTGAGTGGAGTTGAAGTCCCGGCTTTGCTGTTTGCTAGGGCATAGCCCCAGCTGTTGAAGGGTGTGATGGCTAGGGGCACTGCCTTGCAGCTGAGCTGGCTCAGCCTACTCCAGCTTCTTTCATCAAGTGACATAGTCTCTTTCCGCTCCTTAGGGTTCCCATCTGCAGAATGGGTAAGATAACAGCTCCTCCCTTAGGGGCTGGTAACAGTTTAAGTACTGACCGTGTGTTCAGTGCCCGGAATGAGACCAGGGACGAGGTGAGTGTCCTGTTACTGTTAAAGGATGTCTGGGCTTTGCCCTGGTCGCTTCCTCTTCCGGGTAGACTCTCATCTGGCTTGTTCTGACTTCCATCAGGCTCAAGTGTCACCTTTTCAGTGAGACGTTACTTGGCTGCCCTGTTACAAACCATAGTCTTATCCATCCACTCCTGCACCTTGCATCTCCCCATCCTGCCTCCTATCCCTTCACAGCATCTCTTGTCATCTTACATGCTGATATTTTCCTTATTTGCCTATTATCACTTCTCTCCCAGCTAGCAAATGCGCTTCATGGAGGCAGAGGTTTTTGCTTCTTGTGTTGGTGCTGTTCTGTGTGTGTATATAGTGTCTCACACCAAATAGGTGCTCAACAAATAGTTGTCAATGAGTGGATGAACTCAGCCTCCTTGAGCTCTATTCTCCCCTCCTGCAAAATGGAACTGTCAACCCGCCAGATGGAGTATGAGGTGCTTCTTTATAAATGACAGAACAGAAGTGCATAGATGGTAATTATCGTTGAAGGCGAGGATGATATATCAGATGTCTTCTGACTGCTACCATACACCTGGAAAATCACTATTCATCCACTCTCCCACCACCCACCTCTCCACCCATCCACACACCTGTCCACTCACCTGTCTGTTGAATTTCATCTTATCCTGTTTCCTCCTGCTCATCTACCTGTCCGTCCATCCATTCGTCCATCCGTCCGTCCATCCATCCATCCATCCATCCATCCATCCATCCATCTATTCATGCATCCAGCAAACGTTACTGAAGTGCAGTGGTTCCTAAGCACTGAGACAGCATTAGCGACTAATACTGATGACTGAGATTTACCAGGAACTCACTATGTGAGGCACACACTGTGTTGAGTGTTTTACACAGACTGTCTTCTCTCCCGTCACGTGCAGCAGGTACTGTTATCATATCCCGGCCTACAGATGTGTAAGCAAAGGCACGGGGAGCTCAAGCAACTTGGCGAAGATCATACATCTAGGAATTGTAGAGCTGGGTTCAAAGCCAGGTCACCTCCTCTGTCACTCGTCCCAATTCACATGGAGTCCATAGCCTGACAGGAGAGACAGACATGGGATAAGAAGTTCTGTGGACATAGGCACTCAATGTGTTTAGTAGACGTGTGTATTCTCAGCGTGTTGTTTAAGGATGAGCCCTCCTCTTCTGGGAAGCAATCCAGTTTGTGGAAAATCCTACTCCTGATCCTGCTTTGAAAACCTCATTGCCTTTCCTTTACCCCCTCACGCACCGATGGACAGTGGGGCCCATTTTAGGCTGTGTCTGTTTCTTGGATATGAATAATGCTGCTGTGAACATGGGGGTGTGGACACCTCTTTGAGATCCTGATTTAAGTTTTTTTGGGTATATACCCAGATGTGGAATTGCTGGGTCATATGGTAGCTCTATTTAAAAATGTTTGAAGACCCTCCATACCGTTTTCCCTAACATTGCAGAAGGGTTCCAGTTTCTTCAGCTCCTCACCTCACTTGTTACCTGTGATAGACCATCACTGAGCCTCCGAGAAGGCAGAGCACTGTGCTGAGTGAGGCAAGTCCTCGTGGAAGCACCAGCACTGCCTGGTCCCACTTCCGTGAAGACTCTGGCACAGTCTGCCTTGGAGAAACAGGGCAGAGGGTGGTTGCTGGGTTGCGGGAGTTGCAGCTCATGGGCCCAAGGTGTCAGTTATGTGGATGTCTGAGTTCTCGATGCTGTAAACGTGGTTCTTGTGGTTCACAGCACTGTGTTATGCACCTAAAAATGTGTCGAGGGCAGGTTTCATGTTAAGTGCTATTACCACATTTAAAATGAAAGCAAGCACGCCCGCCTGCCTCCTCACGTCCTCCCAGCGATTTGGAAGCTGCTGCTGTCTCTGGGTCCAGCAGGGAGCGTGGGGCAGAGCCGTGCGGCCCTGCCTCGGCCCACACACCAGGGGCTGGCGAGGTCTGGGCAGCAGCCCCGCACAGAGCCTCTCCCTGGCCAGAACCATGTGGGCTGCACCCCCGTCTCCCACTGGCCTGCCCCGTGCTCCTCCTCACCACAGGCATTTTTCACTCCTCTATAATTACCCCGGCTAATTAAATAAATTGATCCGCTGATGTACACTCCGCAGTCATTTCTGTGGTGTAATTTGGCTTTAATAGAACTGGCGCTTGAGTGGGGAAATAAATGCCTGGGGTAGGAGAGGGAGCCTTTCTTTGAAGACTCAAGAAAAATAATTTCGTTCAGGGGGTTTTGGTTCCCTGCATGTGCATAATACATGCGTTTGCCGTCAGGACGGATGGGGACACAGCCGCTGTCTGGTGGGAGAGTAGTTCGGGGGTCCCTCAGCCACGAGAAACTCAGACCAACTCTTGAGCCTCGGCAAGAGGCCAGCGGGGTGTGGGGTTTACTGTTGGCTGCCTCTGGCCACAGAGTCGTTCTCTCTTCCATGGGGAAGCTTGGTGAGCAGCCGTCTCCTCTGGATATGTAAGGAGTGTGTCAGGGTGACCTGCTCTGGGGCTGGAGGCGAGGTGCCCCTACAGTGTGACAGGTAGGGGGGGGGCAGCCCACCGACGTCTAACCCTCAAGTCACCTTTGCTGTTTGTTGACTCATGTGCCTCTGTAAGGCGCTCCACCTGCTGGATCCTCAGTCTTCCTCTAGGAGGTACCTTGCAGGATTGCGGAGAGGAGGGAACCGCTTAGCCGACGGCCCAGCATGTGGTGAAGCTATGGAAACATCAGCTGTGACCAAAAGCACTCGCTCACCACCCACGGTTCACTAACGGCCACGAAGCAGGAGTCGTGCCGGTGGAACAGGCCGACTGTGGCTGGGTCTGAGTCTGGTCAAGGCGCAGCTGGCTGGGGCACCGCCACCTCCCTGCCCCGGGGGAGTGAGGATGCTGCCTGCATCAGCAATGTCTGGTTGATGTGTATAACCCTGCCCCGTGAGGCACTGCCCCAGACGCTCCACGGCACGTCTTTAATAAACGATAGCGGTCACCGGCTGTCACTCTGCCAGTAATAGTAGTGGTTGCCATCTACCGAGGGCCATGCCGGGGCTTGCACACGCATGATGTCATTCTGTCTTCCAGCCCTCTCCTGGAGCGAGGGGATATGCAGCTCAGAGAAGAGAAGTGACTGCAGTTGTCTGGTGGGAGGGGAAGGCGGAGCTGGCTGATCCCAGGGTTTTAAACATCATGTTGGACTGCTCCCCAGCGATGGGTCTCAGGTGGTTTACAGCCCCAGGCCCGTACCCCCGACCTGTGTGAATGGCATAGATTCAACCCAAGGTCCTGTACAGGCGACGGAAGGTTTCATGCAGGGTGTTAGAGCCTTTCCCCGTGTGGAGACTGGTGAGCAGTGGGTACTCATGAATTAGGAGTGGTGCAAACCCTTGATTGGCGTGGCCGAGGGAGGAGGTCAGCTTGGACCCCTTCCATCTCCCAGCCTGGGGCGCCACGTGGCTGGCCTTCATTCTCTCTCTCAGATGTTGGCTTGCAGCTTCAGGCCCTATTTGGGAATCTTAGCTTCTACTTTTGTGTCTTTCCGAGTTTAGCTTGTTAATCCTTTCAGTTCATCTATTCAGAGGACGTTGTCTCCCCCGCAGGCTCGGTGTGCCCTGTTTGTCCACCAGGAGTGGCCGGAGAGGTTGTGTGTTCTTGCCCCTAAAGCTCAGTGACTATATCCAACTTGAAAAAAAAAAGCATATATTTAGTGGGTCGTCAGAAAAGTCATGGCACATTTTTTACATAAAAATCATAGAGGAACCAGCAAGTGGCACGGTGGTTAGGGCGCTGGACACTCTCATGTGGCTGACCACAGTTAGAGTCTCGGGCCTGGTGGCTTGCTTTCTCACTTTCCCTCTCTCTGGTCAAATTAAAAAAATGAATAAATAAAATTGAATGAGTTATTCTTAAAAAAACAAAAAAGAAAAACATAGAAAAATACATTATGACTTTCTGATGACCCAGTAATGTATAACCCAGCATTTCCACTCCTAGGTGTCTTTATGGTCAAATCCACAGAAAAGTTGCGAACACAGTACAAAAAATGCCCATGTGCCTTCACCAGCTGTTAAATACTTTTCTTCATGAGCGAACTCTCTGTCTTCCTTTACGCCCTCTCCTACATCTGTAATAGCAGACATCACACTTCACCCTGGACACTTGATCCTGCGTCTTCTAAGATCAAGAGCATTCTCTTCTGTGACCACAGGGTAACTTCATGCTCAAGAAAGTTAATGGGGTACAATTCTCTTATTTAGAACATGCTTCACAGTCAAGTTCCTCAGTTGTCCTGACGATGTTCTTTATGGCTGGCTTTCAATCTATTATCCAATCGAAGATAATGCATTGCTTTTAGTGTTCACATTTTTAAAGACATCTTTACTCTGAAGAAGTTCTCTAGTCTGTGTGTATCTGTGGGTACGCATGTATGTGTACATGTGTGTATGCATGCAATTGCATGTACATATACACATGCACACGCAGCTGTGTGTATGTACGTGTGTATGTGTGCACACGTGTATCTGTATGTATATGCACATGTGTATATATACGCACACAATACACATGTGCACATACGTATGTGCACATGTGTATATATGCGCATATAATACATATGTGCACATACGTATGTGCATGTATGTGTACACATGCGTGCATGTCTATGTGTGTTTATGTGCGTGTACATGTGTATGTGCATACATGTGTGTATGCATGCACACGTGTGGGTGTGTATGCGTACGTGTGTATGTGCATGTCTGTATGTATGCATGAGTGTATGTGTGTGTATATGTGTGTATGTGTGTTTGTATGCATGTGTGTGTGTTATGACACTGACATTTTCAGATCATCCCATTCAGGTGTCTGGCAGAATGTCCCTTTAGCAAGTGGGGATGGATTGATCTGACTGCGTCCAGCAAAGCTCTTGCAGGAGCCCCACACGGCGATGCTGTGCCCTTCCTGCTGTGTCACATCGAGGCTGGTGATGTCAGCATGAGCCCTCAGTGCTGGCGTTGAGGGAGTCACATTGTGTCACAGTCACTTCGGTGAGAAGAGTCACTTCCTACTTGAACCTCAGCGAGGTTGATTTCCACTGAGGAACACATACCCAGCCACGTCCCGTCAGGCACTTCTTGGAGCATGTCTGGGGCACGCCGTGACCTGCTCCTGACCCTCGTGTGTGGGTCCGTGAGGTGCTGGGTGCACCTGATGAGCAGGACACAGCCCTGTTCCCGGAGGGGCCTGCGTTGGGTGGGCAAGCTCTGGAGCAAGCCATGCCAGGGCAGCGTGAAGATGGAACTTAGGGCACGTGGTGACATGATGGAGGGAGGGGTCACAGGCCTGGCTCAGGGGCATGACTGAGATGACCTCCCAGTGGAGAAGGAACTTGGACTTGTTTTTCTTTAAGTTTACTTATTTCTAGTTGGCACAGTGACCCACTGCCAGCTGTCCATGTATGTCCTGGTGCCTGAGAGGCCTCGGGCTGTGACCCCGGGACCTTCCCAGGTGGCCTCAGCATTGTGGAGCAGGGCATCACCACTGTGCCTCCTGACTGGCCTGGACTTCCTTCTTCAAAGAATATAAACTCTTTTTCCTTTGTTACGCCAGTGGGCATGTGCACACTGAGCAGGAGGGAGCGGGGAGAGTCCCTCACCGAGGTGGACTCATGCTGCAGTTCCTTTCCTCCGATCGTCCATCCCGTCAAGATCCTGGGCATGTGTGTGCACCTGCTGTGTACGCTGTGGGGCCAGGACTCGATCCTTGCTTGTCCACGTGGGATCTGGCCTGTTCTGCACAGCATTTAACCACTAAGCTACAGGGCTGGCCTGACCTGGACTTCTCATAATTTTCTTTGGAAAGGCCAGTGGGAGGGACAGTCACCACTGACCTGCCTGGTAAGCTCCCTTTGAGCACAAGCATGGGGCATTCTCCCTGTCCCAGGGAGCCAGCTCAGGCCTGGGCCATGCAGCTTGGCCACAGAAGAGGCCTGGCCGTCGTCCCTGGTGGCCTTGGCTAATGTCTACTGGGCACTAGAGGAGAGTCTCCTGTCTTCTGTGTCCCACCCTCTCGGTTGGACCCGTAGATGAGCTTTTGGGTGGACTACCTTTCCTCTTTCTTGCCACTGCGTTTCAGCCTCGTCCTGTCTTTCTCTGGAGTGTGATCTAGTCTCTGACAGACGGACTTGAATTATGCAGTGCCACCACGTACAGGTACTGTGACCTCGGGCACGTTGTTATCCCGCTAGCCAGTTTTCTGTGTGGTGGAGACACAGCAGCACCTTCCCCAGCAGGGCCACCGAGGGCTAAGCCAGGTGGCGTGACAGTGGGGCCTGAGGGAGAAGGGATCGATGCAGTGTAGCGATGGTAATTTTCCTCCTCCTTCCCTCACTGCCTTCCCAGGCTTCATCTCTGCAGCCAGCATTCTCAGCCCATCTTGATCCCAGGCATCTGCATTCCTGGCAGAGCAGTGTCTGAGCTGTGGCCCTGCTCAGACTCAGGATGGGGCAAGGGGCAAGGGCCCAGGGCAGGCTGGAGGGAGTGGAGACCCGACCTCATCTCAGACCCCTGCTGCCAGCACTGTGTGTCACCGTGTGCCAGGCAGCCATGGACGGCGTCACCGTGGTGCTGGCGGCCTTCTGGGGCCAGAGAGAAGAGGAAGGAGCAGGACACAGGCCTGGAGAGGGCAGGAAGGAGCAGGAAGCGGGCCCGGAGAGGGGAGGAAGGAGCAGGAAGCAGGCCCGGAAAGGGCAGGAAGGAACAGGAAGCGGGCCTGGAGAGGGCAGGAAGGAGCAGGAAGCGGGCCTGGAGAGGGGAGGAAGGAGCAGGAAGCGGGCCCGGAGAAGGGAGGAAGGAGCAGGAAGTGGGCCTGGAGAGGGCAGGAAGGAGCAGGAAGCGGGCCGGAGAAGGGAGGAAGGAGCAGGAAGCGGGCCCGGAGAGGGCAGGAAGGAGCAGGAAGCGGGCCCGGAGAGGGCAGGAAGGAGCAGGAAGCGGGCCCGGAGAGGGCAGGAAGGAGCAGGAAGCGGGGCCGGGGGGGGGGGGGAGGCAGGAAGCGGGCCCGGAGAGGGCAGGAAGGAGCAGGAAGCGGGCCCGGAGAGGGGAGGAAGGAGCAGGAAGCAGGCCTTGGAGAGAAGAGGAAGGAGCAGGAAGCGGTCCTGGAGAGGGGAGGAAGGACAGGAAGCAGGAGAGAGAGGGAGGAGGTATGCGTTGACATAGAAGAGAAAGAGAAAGCGTCTGGACTCACCACCCACCCAGGAGCTTGTGAAAATGCAGCTTCTGATGCAGTAGGTCCTGCAGAGTACAATTCTGCGCCTCTAATAAGCTCTCGGGTGACAGCGATGCTGCCGCCCATGGCTGTCCCCCAGGCTTGCTTCTGGTTCAGGGTTGACTCTGGCTGTGTCCCTGTCCTTGCATTCCCTGTCCTGCGCCAGGTACAGGACTCCGCTGGATTCATACCCCATATCTCCCCCTTTCCTTAGCAACTACAGGGATTTCCTGTTAAACTGAGTCTCAGCCACAGCATCCTGGAAGGGGCTGTGTGGGGCAGGGACTCACAGCCTTGCCTCGGGCATTAATACTGTCTGTCTCCTCCCACTGGATTCTTGAGACCTGGCCATAAGCTCCTTGTGGCCACGCTGTGTTTGTCCTGTACCTGGCACGAAGGTGGCGTTCCAGAGAAGTTTGTTGAGTGAATGAAAGAAAGCATGTTGCTCTGAGAACCAGGGGTCCGGAGAGCAGGCCCTGGCTTCAGCAGTGACTTTTCTGCTCAATCTGTCATCAAGCTCTTATTTCATTTGCTGTAGGAATGCCATTGACCCTATGACCTATCACATTTCTCATCCTGTTTCTTGAGTCCCATTTTACCTTCTGGTCTTGACTTAGTTTTTATTTTTTCTGGTACTTGTTTCTTATTTACTCATTTTTTTTTTTTTTTTGGAGACGTTTTTGCTATAGGGCGTGTGCTCATCAGAAAGACAGAGAGAGACAGAGAGATAGAAAGTGAGAAATCACCCCCCAGGGGAATGGCCACGCTGCAATCCCTTCTTCTCCATTCTCCTCTCGGGATCTTGGGCACGCACACACACATGCCTGGCGTGAGTTTAACCACTGGGTCTGGGACTTGAACTGTGGTCGACTACATGGGAGCTCAGTGACATAGCCATCACGCTAACTGCTGGTCCCTACCCATGTGCATTTTTATCTGTTTTTTAATTGGTATTTGAAATCCTTGATGGAACGGGATGGGATACAAGTCATATAAAAATGACAGTAGGTACTAGGAGTTTGGGATACATTAAACATTGGTGGAGCTTTACCGGTTTCCCAGAGCTGCTGTATGTAGCAGGGTACCGCAGGTTGAGTGGCTTAAACCACAGAGGCGCAGTCTCACAGTTCCAAAGGCGGAAGTCCGAGGTTCAGCTGTCAGCAGGTGTGGGGACGAATCAGTCCCAGTCTCTCCACAGTGTCTGGCAGTTTGCCGGCACCCCGTGGCGTTCCTCAGCTTGCAGGAGCGGTGGCCTGATCTGCCACGGCCTTCTCCCTGTGCACCGTCACCCCCAAGCCTCCTCTTTTCACAAGACATGGGTCACTGGCCTTGGGGCCTGCTGCACTCCAGCATGACCTCATCCAGACTTCACTTGGCCACCTGCAGAGTCCCTATTTCCGAATCAGATCACATCCCGAGATGCCAGGGTTGGGACTTCGACCTATGGGTTGGAGGAGACATAACTCCACCCACCACAGGGACCTGGGGCTCACAGTTTTGTCTTTGGGCCTCGGTTTTCTCGCCTGTAAAATGAGGAGTCGAGAGTGGATGATCTGTAAGCGACTTTCCAATTCTCACATTTGAAGTCTCTTGCTGATTCTGTTGTTCAGTCCCCACCCAGACTGAGTGTCCTGGCCGGCAAGCAAGCTGAAGAATAGACTTACATTAAGGTTAGTGAGATATCCTCTGTAGGCATTTGCTTGTTCCCAGGCCTCTGTGGGGATTGGGTGGTCACCGTCCTGTAGGATAAGTCACTCCTTTGAGGGTAGAGGCAGCTGTGGCTCTAGCTGTTGCTAGAGCCTCCTTAGCAACCCGTCTGTAGCCACCTACCCCATCTGTGGCATGCAGGCTGTGGAGGGCCCTGTGATGTGGTCGACTACATGGGAGCTCAGTGACATAGCCATCACGCTAACTGCTGGTCCCTACCCATGTGCATTTTTATCTGTTTTTTAATTGGTATTTGAAATCCTTGATGGAACGGGATGGGATACAAGTCATATAAAAATGACAGTAGGTACTAGGAGTTTGGGATACATTAAACATTGGTGGAGCTTTACCGGTTTCCCAGAGCTGCTGTATGTAGCAGGGTACCGCAGGTTGAGTGGCTTAAACCACAGAGGCGCAGTCTCACAGTTCCAAAGGCGGAAGTCCGAGGTTCAGCTGTCAGCAGGTGTGGGGACGAATCAGTCCCAGTCTCTCCACAGTGTCTGGCAGTTTGCCGGCACCCCGTGGCGTTCCTCAGCTTGCAGGAGCGGTGGCCTGATCTGCCACGGCCTTCTCCCTGTGCACCGTCACCCCCAAGCCTCCTCTTTTCACAAGACATGGGTCACTGGCCTTGGGGCCTGCTGCACTCCAGCATGACCTCATCCAGACTTCACTTGGCCACCTGCAGAGTCCCTATTTCCGAATCAGATCACATCCCGAGATGCCAGGGTTGGGACTTCGACCTATGGGTTGGAGGAGACATAACTCCACCCACCACAGGGACCTGGGGCTCACAGTTTTGTCTTTGGGCCTCGGTTTTCTCGCCTGTAAAATGAGGAGTCGAGAGTGGATGATCTGTAAGCGACTTTCCAATTCTCACATTTGAAGTCTCTTGCTGATTCTGTTGTTCAGTCCCCACCCAGACTGAGTGTCCTGGCCGGCAAGCAAGCTGAAGAATAGACTTACATTAAGGTTAGTGAGATATCCTCTGTAGGCATTTGCTTGTTCCCAGGCCTCTGTGGGGATTGGGTGGTCACCGTCCTGTAGGATAAGTCACTCCTTTGAGGGTAGAGGCAGCTGTGGCTCTAGCTGTTGCTAGAGCCTCCTTAGCAACCCGTCTGTAGCCACCTACCCCATCTGTGGCATGCAGGCTGTGGAGGGCCCTGTGAGCTGCTGCAGCTCCAGGAAGGCCAGCGGGCATGGGATAATTATAGAGGCAAGGCCCCTCCCGAGAGCAGGGCTGTGACGCCAGGCTCCTGGGCCTGGGAGCATGGCCGCACCGGCAGCTCCGTCTGTCTGCGGCGTTCTGCGGCATGAGCCTGAATGTGCGAGTGTTTTCCTGAGGGAGCAGAGGTGCTAGGCTGGCTGGCTTGCCACGGGCCAGGTGCACACCTGCCTCCCACATACACAGGTACTGGGAGAGAGGCACCTCTCTTCACCCCAGGAATCAGCTTTTTACTACCTGGGCTATGTCTAAGGCCCTGAGTGCATGGTCTCTCTGGGGGAAAATCTGCGGCTTTCTGCGTCATGAGCCTGAATGTGCGAGTGTTTTCCTGAGGGAGCAGAGGTGCTAGGCTGGCTGGCTTGCCACGGGCCAGGTGCACACCTGCCTCCCACATACACAGGTACTGGGAGAGAGGCACCTCTCTTCACCCCAGGAATCAGCTTTTTACTACCTGGGCTATGTCTAAGGCCCTGAGTGCATGGTCTCTCTGGGGGAAAATCAGGATGTCTGTTCACACTCCCTCTACAGTGGCATGTCAGTCAGTCTTGGTTGCAACCACAGAAGCCAGGGTGACTAATGTGAGCCAGAGGGGGCATGTTGTAAGGCTGTAGGGGAGCTCACAGGGTTGAAAGTAAGGGGGAGAACTACACAGCCATAGAGGGCTTTACTAGCTGAATAGTCCTTTCCGGATCACCGACGGAGTCAGTGAAAACACGCCAGCCATTCTCCCATCTTCGCCTTTTCCTGCCTCACTTTCGGGAGAGCATGACTGACCCAGTGTATACCTTGAGGCTGTTCCCCAGTAGTACCAGCACAAGAGGAAGGTCTGGTAGAAGCTTCCAGAGCCCCCTCGGTCTTCTGTGGTGAGGTGGCGTGAGCCCTGATTGATAGCCATACCAATACCACACAGAGTGTGTGTGTGTGGGGGGAGGGGGTTATGGCCACTCCGGAAGTGCTTATGCTGCACTTAGAGGGCACTTACTATGAGTGGAATGCTCTGTATGCAGGGTCTTATCTACTCTCCACAGTCCTGTGGTTCTGTTACCTTTGAAGGCTTAGAGATATGAAAGGCAGAGTTGGGGTATGAAGAGAAGATGCTCAGGGTCCAGTGCAATCGCTCGTAAGGGAGACGTGCTCCTGTCTCCTTCTGCTGCCCATCTGCCCAACATGGCGGGAGGAAGAGCTGTGAACATGGGCCCGGTGACTGTCCAAGGATCCCAGCAGTTCTTGGCCCCAGAAATAGGTTAAGGAGTGGGCCAACTGGGTAGCTGCCCGGAGGGCCAGGTTATAAGAAGCACGAAAACAGCCCCAGAGATATTACTGGAAGGAAAAAGCTTCGTTCTTCTGGCCCCAGCTGTGTAAATACGATATGACTGTTGCAAAATGAGAATATGGGCCTACTGGTGAAAAGTGAGAGCCTGAAGCTGCAGTGGCGGAACACGGGGTGTGGGGTGCAGTGTGGCTGCGCAGGGGCATGGCTGCACAGGAGTGAGGGAGGGCAGCTGCTGAACTGCCACCCACAAGGAGCAGTCCTCGTTACCTGCGGTGCTCCTCCACCTTGCTCCAAGGTGCGTCCTTGCTCAGGCCACCCCATGGTCTCAGGTGCACCATCATGGTCCTCTCTCACAGCACAGGGGGCCACGGAGGGGCACAGAGAAAGGTGCTTCTGAGGCTGGAGGGTGGGCCTCTACCACACGCCATTCACAGGGGACCACACACACCCTCGGTGTTCTGGGAGTAGTTTGAACAGCAGGTGGGTAGTGCCCACATGGCATCCCCTTAACAGAGCTACAATCGATCTCAACGAATGTTATTGAGAGATTACGTACTACACGTCATTGAGACAGTCATTGTGCCAGGCGTGTTGCCTAAGTTATCGTGTTTAATTTTTTTAAATGTAGGAAGAACGTGTAGCTTAATTTTAATTTAACTTTTTAATTTTTTGAGATATTTTTGCTACAGGGCATGTGAGCTTGCTGGAGAGACAGAGAGATATGTAGAGACAGAAAGTGAGAAATTACCCCTGATGGGGGATGGCCACGCAGCAGCCCCTTCTCCTTCCTTTTCCTCTCATGATTTTGGGCACGCACGTATGCACGCACAAGCATCCAGTGTGAGTTTTAAGCTGCTGGGTCCAGGACTTAAACCGCAGTTGACAATGTGGGAGTCCAACGATGTAACCATTATGCCAATTGCTGGCCCCAACATGTAACCTAACTCTTCAAGCAAGATCTATCCTCAACAACTTTTTGAGTGCACATCGAGTACTGTCAACCGTAGACAGAATTCCAGGACTGACTCATTTACGTATCTGAAACTTAATTCCCAGTGAGCGGAAACTCCCCATCCTGTTCTCCCCCCACACCCTGTGCCCACCATTCTGCTCTCTGTTTCCATGAGTCTGACTGTTTCAGAGTCCTCACAGAAGTGGAATCAGACCATGTCCTTCTGTGACTGGCTCACTTCACTTAGCACGGTGTCCTCAGCGCTCATCGACCCTGTTCGTAGCCGGAGTTCCTTCTTTTCTAAGGCTGACTATTCCATCGTACGGACAGACGGCATTTCCCTTCTCTATTCATCTGTCAGTGGACGCTGGGTTCTTGGCACGTCTCTGCTACTGTGGGGAAGGCTGCAGTGCACATGGGCGTGCAAATGTCTCTCTGAGATCCTGCTATCAGTTTTTTTGGGGTAAGCACTCAGAAGTGAAATTACTGGATCTTATAGGAGATCTATTTTTAACTTTTTTTTTTTTTATTATAAATTTTTTTTCTTTTCTCATCACAACACACATATGAATTTTCCATCCAAAATACACTGTGCATTGGCTCAATCAAGCACATCAACATATATGTTCTCAGCAAATGATTTCCCAATTTTTGTGTCCTGCATACCTTGCCTTTTGTTTTGCCATCCTAGGTTCCCCATCCCCACCCTCTGCCATGTCCCATCTTCCTCCTCCATTGTCCCTGACATTCATGATTGCCCTCAATGGCTTCCGCCCCCCCCATCCAATTGTTCTACCAATGAACTCAATTTGTCTAAATATATCCACTAGCTAGCACAGCTGACATATCCTTACACATGTATCCAAATCTGATCCTAGGCATAAACCCCAGGGAGTAGAATGAACATATTATAAAGTAGACCCCAGTTGTGTCCATACAACTCTCTTCCAGTCATCAAATGTGCATTTTTTTTCCTCCTGCTTATTATTATTATTTTTTTTATATTAAATTATATTGCCTAACACTCATTCCCTGAGTATCATCACAACACACCAAGTGTAGTTTCCCATCTAGGATAAACTGCATAGTGTCTCAATCAAGCATGTCGTCACCAATACTGTTCCATTTCTACTTTCATACATATAAATATGTTTTTTATCCTATGTTTGACCCTCAGCCCTTTCCCCCTCTCCCAATTACTCTATCTCTGCTATAGACAGCTATCCTCCAGAGGGGTCATTGAAAATGCGATACCTGCGAGTAGAGGGAGAGGGGTCACGAGTCCAAAGTTTTTAACAATAGGGAAAATAGATTCCATTCAAGGTTGGATCAAGTGTGGGTCTCGTGCAGTTCCGCAACTGTAGGTGAGTCTCCATGGAATACAGTCTCCGGAAGGCAGTTCTGGCAAGCAGAGTTGACCATCAGTTGATGCGGCACAGCAGCCATCTTGTGGTTAGCAGGAACGGTGTTGTGGAGGTCTGCAGCGTGACTTATCCTCTGGTGTCTGGCTTCCCTAAGAATGGCAGGGTAGTGCCTGTTCTTGCCTGAGGTAATGCAGGGCTGGTATCCATCACCTTCTCACTGTCCATAGGTAGATAAAATCCTTCTCTACAGTGTATTTCTCAGTTGGTTTAAGGCAGTTAAAGGTTCTTTCTGTTGCGTATAGTTGCAAGTTCTTAATCCTTCTCTTCAGCTTCAGCT
>NW_006159497.1:3356080-3359778 GCF_000334495.1 Tupaia belangeri chinensis | reverse complement strand
GCGCCCCGCGCGGCTTCCGCCGGGCGCCCCGCGCTATTTTTAACTTTTTGAGGAACCTCCACATTGTTTTTCCTTTTTAATGTTGCCTTCTCTTTCTGGCTTCAGTCATGGGAGCTATTTTTTAGTCCTTAGACTTTGGTGTTTCCAAGCACACGTCCACCCTCTGTCTGGAATACACTTTCCTTCTCTTTCTTGCTTGGGGAACTCACTCTCACACCTTAGCTTATCTGACCATTTTCAGTCCCCAGTACCAGGGAGCATCTTGTACTAATGAATCACAGCCCTTCTGCTCACAGCAGGAAATCACTTGTATAATTGTTTGCTTGTCTGTGTCCTTAGGGCAGGGGCCATGTCTGTCTTCCTCAAGGCTATTTCACTGGGACCAGAAGAGTCAGGGATCTCTCTGCTGGGCAGCCCGGGAATCCCATGGTACGTTGCTTCTCTACTGCGTGACTGGCCCTTTCTACTCATTTTTCTGCTAAGATGTTTGCCTGGATGGACCGTGAGTGTGGGCAGAATTCTCCCCTGCAATTGCAGCTGTTGGGCGGGCTCCTTTTTCATCCCGGCCAGAGCTTTTCCTGGAATTCACGATCATCTTCCAACAGAAAAGCCAACCCAGGGCTGGTAGTTCTTCCTTCCCTCCCAGGAATTCTCTGACTCAGGGTACTAGAAGCAGAACCAGCCACCAGATCCCCTTAATTAGGAATGCGTTGGAGGATGTTTTGAAAAAAATGACGGTGCTCAGGTTGCCCATAACTTCATTAATTTTTAACTTTCCTTCACATTTACTTAGGAACAATTTCTCCTGGAAGTTCCGGCCAAGTGCTAAGTTTTAACTTGAATTTGTGCTGGTTTGAGATGCGACTGTGCCAGCAATCCCCAGGGGTGGACAGGAGGTGCACCGAGTCACTAGCTTCTGCCTGCTTTCTTCCTTCTCTTGCCAACTTAAAAGTTGTTGTGTAGCTGTCACTCACTTCCTAGAAAAACAAGCCACTTGCCGATCGACTTGGCAACACCTAGGAAATATTCCAGTTCCAATTACAGGCTGCCAACGGCAAGTGTAGTCTCAGCCAAGGAGTCGCTTCTTTGGCCTCTGGTGCAGAGGGTCTGCAGTAGGCCCACTCTCAAATGCTTGCAGAGAAGATTTCACTCTTTCTGAAGGTAGTTACTGCGTACTGTGAACAAACCTCTCCCTACAGATCCTTGAAGTTCTGCTTTTTGGAACTCACTCCTTTGTGCCAAGTGCTCACATCCTCCAGGCATCTTCAGAAACTTTGGGTGCCTACTTTTCTTTTCTTTTTCTTTTTTCTTTTTTTGGAGAGGTTTTTGCTATAGGGTGTGGGCGCTCACCAGACAGACAGAGAGAGACAGAGAGACAGAAAGCAAGAAATCACCCCCCAGGGGGGATGGCCACACCGCAATCCCTTCTCCTCTGTTCCTCTCTCGGGATCTTGGGCACGCACACACATGCGCCCGGCGTGAATTTTAAGCCACCGGGTCCGATGCAAACCGCGGTCGACTACATGGGAATCCAGCGACATAGCCATTATGCCAACTGCTGGTCCCCCTGCTTTTCTTTAGGATGCTCTGTCCAGCTAAAAAAAGCTGCCTAGATCGAGCTTGCTGTGTACCAGATTCCTCATAACATTTCTGTAAGGCAGGTATTGTCTCAATGATGGGGAGAAGGAGGGCCAGAATGGGGAATCAACTTGTTTACACAACTAGTAAGAGGCAGGTTGGGATTCAAAGCCGTATGTCAAAAACCAGTGCCTGAGCTCCTGCCATCACACCATGTTGGCCAATGTGGAGCTGAAGAAGGAGGTGCTGAGGAAGAAGTGTCGTTTGGGTTTTTGTGGTTTGGGTTCCTCAAAAAGTGGACCCCATGATGAGGATTTGGATGCAAAGCGTTTATGTAGGGTGATACCACTAGAGAGTGGGAAAGACAGGGAAGGGGGAAGCTGATGAGTTTGTCAGCTACTGGTCTACTGCGTTGGGCAGCTGGTACTCAGTCCTGGTAGGGCTGGTGCAGAACACCCCTGAGCGTCACTTCCCCTGCGACCCACCAGTTCTCATCTCTTCCTGCACGATGTTGCTGTAACTCCCTGCCTGTCCAGATCACAAGCAAAGCATGCTCCTGCTTCCAGAGGATGTTCCTAGGTAGACACCCTCGGTATGGGAGGGAACTGTCCCTTGAAACTGCAGGGATGGCTGAATTGTACGTGGGCTCCAACTGCCTCTGCTACATGCACAGTAGAAGAGGAAGAATGCAGAGTGGCATCCTGCTGTCTTGGGAGCACTAGCTTCTCATATACCATCCCTAATGAATGCTCCTGTTTCAACAAAACTTACTGTTACTAGAAATAGTGACAGTCGTAGCTACCATTTATTGAACGCTTGCTCTGTGCCAAGCGTTGTACTCAATGTGTTATATACATCATTTCACCTAAATCTCACTACCCCAGGAGGTAGGTGTTGTGATGGTCTTGGTCTTGCCAATGTCCACATTGGGCTTAAGGAAGGTGGAGATGCCTTGCTCAGGCCCTAAATCCACAAAGTAGTGGAGTAGGGTCTTCAGTCTGGGTTTGTTTCTGAAGTCACAATATTTAACCTCAAATAAGAAGAGGTTTTGGATTTTGTCTTTCAGACAGAACCCTGGACAATCAGATGATCCATTCATGTGACCTTGGGTTATGAGGAGTTACCCATTCCTTATTCCAGTGAGATGTTATGGGTTCCACGGGGGTCCTTTTTAAGCAAGGAGGATCGTTCAGTGGGAGAGGTGGCCATAGTCAGAGAGACTCATATGAGCTCTAACGGGTAACAAATCAGTTCAGACCATTAGATTTGTCATGAACGTATGATGAATGGTCATTCTCTGATCTCATATCCAACCTCTGGGAGCTATCTGTTTGAATGATGTCACTGCATAATGTTTGAAGCTGCTAATGTGATTATCTTGAATCATTGGAGAAACATGAGGCTTGAGCAGATTTCATAATAACTTTCTTTACGCTTGCGACTGCACTTTCATCTCGCAGTTCTGTCCTTGTACAATGAAAACCTCCCAATTTCTTTTTCTTGGCTATTGCAATATTAATGCTGATAAGAATTGCTCTGCAATGTCGGGGCGCCTGACTTATGTGGGTTTGTGTCTCCCCCACCCTCTCTCATTCCTTGTTTTTCTTGAGTAAAGAGTAATAAGGAAAATAGCCTACCTTTATACCAAGGGAAAATAACATCTATTTTGAGATGAAAGTATGTTTCCCTCATGTTGGGTAATCTAATTCCACAACTCTTGCTCAGCGTTTATTTCTAACGATTTAACAAGCCACAGTACATGGTTTCTTCAAACCCTCACCATTATGCACATTTCTGACTCTACTTAAGAAAAGAGGGGGAAAAAAAACCCCTCACAAACCCAAATGCCCTCCTTTAAGGAATTCTGAGTTTTGCAAGGGCCAGAAAGGGGCTAACCCTTGATACTAAGGTTCTACGGTAACCTCTCTAGGCAGGAGGCCTCCCTGTTGGTTCCTTCACCTTGAATTCTACCAGGATCTTCTGTGGTCTTCTCTTTCATTTCTAGACTTCCAAGTATGGCTATTTCTTGTCAAGAGAGGTCGTCCCATGGTGATCCATTTTGGTTTTATGTCGTATGAGCTGGGAGGTTTTCCTTGGCTGCTGCCCTTAAGTATTCCTGC
>NW_006159497.1:3300784-3356049 GCF_000334495.1 Tupaia belangeri chinensis | reverse complement strand
TTAGCCCATGTTCTTTTCCTTATCCTCAAGAGCACTGAAGAAGCAAAGAATGCAGTACTTAAAAACATTAAATGAGGATGTGCTCACCCATGTACTTGCTGGCCCCTGACGCTGCCTGCTCCCCCTACCAGCAATGCAGCTACTACCTTGTGCTCTGCCTCCCTGGCTCAACCTTCAGCTGCACTGGGACCAGAGAGGTTGGGGTAAGTCAGGGGAACATGGCTGCTGACCAAGGGGAGGTACCCAAGCCATGGCCACTGTCTGTCAGCAGACTCCACAGGGAGAGGAATCAGGCAGGACCATCAGGGGCAGGAGGGAATTGACAGGAATTTCTAGCTTACATGGTTTCTATTTGTAAAGTAGAGAGAAGCCAACTGTCTGAAGCTGACGAGCCCCTGGAGGACTTCCCCTTCCCCAAGTCCCACCTAGAGGATAAAAATGAGAGAAACTCCTCTGGTACTCTGAACCCTGGACTCCCACTGTGGATTCTAGAAATGTCACCCACAGAAGAACAAGGGAACCTGCACAGAGTTAACGCACATCACAGGGAAGTACAAGAGCAAACATACAACTTCATGGAAACAAACAAAATTAGATTTCCCACCCCACCTTCACCCCAAGCTGGCAAGAGAGCTACATTGTCCTGCAAGCTGACCAGCAGATGGAGCTCCATTTACAATCAAGGCTCCACAAACCAGAAGGAGCAGAGTACATAGAAGAGAACAAGTTCCCCCTCCTTCAACCCTCCCCACACACCCAAGCAAAGACTGAGGAATTAGGGCACTACCTCCTGTCTGGTGGGCAGGGAAGGCCTGCACTCTCCCTCCTGTCAGATTCAAGTCCAGGGGAATGGTTACCTGTTCCATCTGACATCACTCACAACAACACAGCACTCTGGACCATACTCAGTTCTCTCATGTACAAGCTACACAAACCCTGCTCTGATCTTCAGCTGGTTACTGGCCCCTTCTGAACCACTTTGCCAGAAACACACCTAGGACTTACAGTTGTTCTTCCTGTGCCCTCCCTCCATTCCTCAGCATTACAGAACTTACTCAAAAAATTAGGAAGACATAAGAACTTCACCAGATGCCTAAAAATCAGTGCAGAGCTACAAGAAATATGAGAAAACAAGGAAATATCTCTCCCCTAAAGGAACACAATAACTTCCCACCAACGGTGGATATAACACAAGAAATCAAAGAAACATTAGAAAAAATTCAGAATATTCATTTTGCTAAAACTGAATGAGATGCAAGATAAAACAGACAATCAATTCCAGGAACTGAGAGAACTATTTTATGACATGAAGGAGGAATTCCATAAAGAAATAGATACCCTAAAAAAAGAATCAAACAGAACTTCTGGAAATGAATACTACAATATAGGCAATCAACATCTTCTTTGAAAGTATTAACAGTAGATTAGACCATGCAGAGGAAAGAATCTCTGACCTGGAAGACGAATCCTCCAATTTAGTCCAAGTGCCAAAACAAAACCAAAAACCAGCAAACAAAAAACAACAACATACAAGAAATTCTGGACGTTAGTAAGTGGCCAAATATATGCATAATGGAATTCCAGAAGGCAAAGTGATGGGTAAATTTATGGAAAATTCTTTCAAGAAATACTATCTGAAAACTTCCCAAATCTAGAGAGACATGCAGCCACCCAGATCCAGGAAATATTGGCTCGTCAGAAAAGTCATGACATATTTTTCTACCCAAAAATGCACCATGACCTTTCCAACAACTCAATACAAAGAATACCATGTAAAGTCAACCTAAGAAGATCCTCTTCAAGGCATAGTATAGTCAAATTGGTAAAAATTAATTCTAAAAATGGCAAGAGAGTAATATCAAGTTAGTTACAAAAGTTATCCCATAAGACTAACCTCAGACCTCTCAACTGAAATAATGCAGGCAAGGAAAGACATATTTAAAACTCTGAGAGAAAAAAAAATTCATCCAAGGATACTATATCTGACAAAATTATCCTTCAAAATGAGAAGGAGAAATATAATCATTCCCAGATAAATGAAAACTGAAATAATTTACTAACACTAAAACAACTCTTCAAGAAATACTTAAGGGAATACTACTTTGGGAAAATGAAAGGGAGACAAATACAAAAAAGTTCATAGAAAACAACTAAGAAAATGACTGATGAAATGGCAGGGATATGTCTGCAAATATCTGTAATAACAATGAACGTTAATGGATTAAATTCTCCAATTAAAAGATATAGACTGAATGGATATAAACAAAAAAACAAAAACCATCCAGGAACCTTCTCTACTCTGCCTACAAAACACACCTCACAGACAAAGACATGGTAAGACTGAACATGAAGGACTGGAAAAAGTCATTTCATGTAACAAACCAAAAAAAAGGTTGGAGATATAATCTTGATAGTAGACAAGATAGACTTCAAGAAAAAAACTGTGAAAAGAGACAAAGAAGACCACTATATTGTACTAAAAGGATTAACTCTCCAAAAAGATAAAACAAGTATAAGTATTTTGCACCTGACATTGGGGCACCCAAGTCTTACTTACACAAAAGAAAGACTGCTAGAACTAAAGGGAGAGATAGAATGTAACATGCTAATTGTTGGGGATTTCAACACCCCACTTTCACCACTGGACAGTCATCTAGACAAATAATAAACTAGAGGCACAGGAACAGAATGATACCATAAACCAAGTGAACCAGATAGATATTTATAGAACATTTTACCCAGCAACTGCAAAATAAACTTTTTTCTCATCCCTATGTGGAATGTTTATGAAGACCAATCACATCATAGGGCAGAAAACAGGCCTTTACAAATTTGAAACTATAGAAACTATATCCAACATCTTTTTCAACCACAGTGGAATTAAACTTAAAGGCAACAACAGGAAGAGTCTTTGAAAATATGCAAAAACATGGAAATGAAACAATCTACTTATGAATGACTTCAAAAATACTCCAGAAATTAAGACCCAAATCAAGATTTATGGAAACCAATGATAACAAACAGACAACTCTCCATAATCTTTGGGATTCAGTGAAAGCAGTTATAAGAGAGAAGTTTATAGCAATTAGTGCTCAGAAGAAAAAAATGGAAAGATGTCAATTAAATAACCTAATGAGGCATCTTGAGGAACTTGGAAAAACAACAACAATAACAACAACAGAAAATACCAGAAGAAAAGAAATAACAAAATTAGAACAGAAATAAATGAAACAAACAAACAAAAAGAACTATGTAAAATATAAAACAAAAAGCTGTTTTTTGAGAGGATAAACAAAATTGACAGACCATTAATTAGAATAATCAAGAAAAACACAGAAAGAAACCAGATAAAATCAGTAATGAAATAGGCAATATTACAACAGGAATAATAGAAGCAAAAAAAGATCATGAGAGAATACTACAAGCAACTATATATCAACAAACAAAATGTAGATGAGATGGACAAACTTTTGTACACATAATTTACCTAGATTGAAACAATAAGAAACAGAAAGCCTGAATAGGCCAATAGTGAGCAATGAAATTGAATCAGTAATAGTCTCCTAACAAGGAAGAGCCCAGGTCCAGATGGCTTCACTTCTGAATTCTACAACATTCTTATAGAAGAGCTAACCCCAAGTCTCCTCAAATTATTTTTAAATAGAAAGATTCCTTCCTAACTCATTATATTAAGCTTCCATCATCTTGATACAAAAATCATACAAGGACATAACAAAAAACAAAAACAAACAAACAAAACAAACAAATAAAAAAAGAAAGCAAGCAAGCTACCAATGAATATCCCCTGTATTGTAAATACCTTTAGTATTATTGATGGATATATCTGCAAAACTTCTTAACAAGATACTAGCAAACCAAATTCAATAGCACATTAAAAAGATTACACACTATGACCAGATAGGTTTTATCCCAGGGATGCAAGGATGGCTCAGTATATGCAAAACAATAAATATAATAGATCACATTAACAGAAGGAAAGTTAAAACCATATGACCAAATCAAAAGTTGCAGAAAAGGCATCAGATAAATACAACATCCCTTCATGATTAAGACTTAGAAAAATAGGCATAGAAGGTATTTTTCTCAACACAATAAAATTCATATATGACAAACCCATAGCTAATATCATACTGAATGGGGAAAAGTTGGAAGCTTTTCCACCAAAAACTGGAACAAGAAAAGTTTGTCATTTTTAAAATTCCTTTTCGGGACCAGCAGTTGGTGTAATGGCTATGTTGCTGGACTCCCATGTGTAGTCGATCATGGTTCGAGTCCCAGACCTGGTAGCTTAAACTCATGCTGGGTGCGATTGTGGCATGGCCATCTCTCCTGGGGGGGGGTGATTTCTTGCTTTCTGTCTCTTTGTTTCTCTCTTTGTGGTGAACACATGCACCCTCTAGCAAAAACTTCTCAAAAAAAAAGTTACCTTTCAACGTAGTGCTGGAAGTCCTAGCAATACAATCAGACATGAGAGTAAAATAAAGTGCATTCAAATGGGAAAAGAAGTGAGCCTGTCCCTGTTTGCAGATGACATGATTATATATATAGAAAATCTAAAAGAATCCACAAAAAGACTAGAAGTGGTAAATGAATTTAGTAAAGTGGCAGGATACACAATCAATACCCAAAAATGTATAGCTTATTTTTTTCTTTTGAGAGAGGTTTTTGCTATAGGGCATGTGCGCTCGCCAGAAAGACAGAGAGAGACAGAGAGACAGAAGGCGAGAAATCACTCCCCAGGGAGGATGGCCACGCCACAATCCCTTCTCCTCCAGTCTCCTCTCGGGATCTTGGGCACGCACGCACACGCGCCCGGCGTGAGTTTAAGCCACTGGGCCCAGGACTCAAATTGCAGTCAACTACATGTGAGTCCAGCAATGTAACCATTATACCATCTGCTGGTCCCAAAAATGTGTAGCATTTTTTTTTTTTTGGAGAGGTTTTTGCTATAGGGCATGTGCGCTCGCCAGAAAGACAGAGAGAGACAGAGAGACAGAAAGTGAGAAATCACCCCCCAGGGGGGATGGCCACGCCGCACTCCCTTCTCCGTTCTCCTCTCAGGATCTTGAGCATGCACACACACGTGCCTGGCGTGAGTTTTAAGCCACCGGGTCTGGGACACGAACTGCGGTCAACTACATGGGAATTCAGTGACATAGCCATTACGCTAACTGCTGGTCCCAAATGTGTAGCATTTTTATACAAGAACAATGAACAGATTGAGACAGAATCAAAGAAAGCAATCCAACTTATAATAACTACCAATAAAAAAAAATCTAAGAATAAGCCTAACCAAAGAGATGAAGGGCCTCTAGAGGGAAAACTATGAAAAACTGAAAAAAGAAATTGAGTATGATACAAAAAAAGGAAAGATATCCTGTGTTCTTAGATTGGAAGAATCAATATAATCAAAATGTCAACTTTACCCAAATTTACAAATTCAATGTAATTCTGATCAAATTATAGTTGACATTCATCACAGAAATAGAAAAAAAATTGTCTAGAATAATAAAAACTGTATTACCTTTACCATTGTTTTTGCAATACTGTGCAAAAAGAATAAAGTAGGCATCTCATTACCCTACCTCAAAATATATTACAAAGCTGTGATAGTCGAAGCAGCATGGTACTAGCCCCCAAACAGACGCACAGACCAATGGAACAGAATAGAGAATCCAGAAATAAACCCCAAAACATATATCCCACTGGTTTTTGACAAAAGACACAGGACAAGACAGTGGGGAAAAGAAATCTCTTAGTTAATGGTATTTGTCTGCAGAAAAATGAAACTGGACCTTTATCTCTCACCAGTAACAAAAATCAATTCAAAATGGATCAAAGATCTAAATGTAAAACCTCAAGCTATAATAAACTACTGATGGAAAACACAGGAGGAAACACTTGAAGATATTAGAGTAGGCAAAGATTTCTTAAGTAAGACCTCTAAAGCACAGGGAACAATTTCAAAAGTAGACAACTGAGATTACATAAGGCTAAAAAGCTTCTGCACAGCAAAGGAAACAATAATTGGGATGAAAAGACAATTCACAGGATGGAAGAAAATATTTGCAAACTATGCTTCAGATAAGGGGCTGATAATAAATATATAACGAATTCAAGCAACTGGAAAAAAATCCAATTAAAAAATGGGCAAATGAGCAGAATAGACAAATCTCTAAGGAAGGAATATGAATGGCTGAAAAGCATATGAAAAAATGTCCAGTGTCTCCTACTGCAAGGAAAATACAAATCAAAACCACAGTGAGATACTACTTAATCCCTGTCAGAGTGGCTATGCTCAAGAAAATAAAAATGATAAGTGCTGGTGAGACTGTGGTGGAAAAGGAACTCTCCTTTACTGTTATTTACATAAATACTGTGGAAAACAATTTGTAGGTTCCTTGCTAAAACTACAAATAGAAATACTATATGACCCAGTAATATCACTCCTTGGTATTAACCCAAAGGATAGGAAAACACTAAATTGGAAAGACACTTGTGCATCCATGTCTGTTGAAGCATTAGTTGTAATTGCTGAGACATGGAATCAACCTAAATACCCAAGAACTGATGACTGGATTGAAACAAAGTGGCACATGTGTACTATGGAATACTACTAGGCCATAAAAGAACAGTGATACTTTATCATTTGAAACAAAGTGAATAAATGTAGAAGGTTTAATGCTAAGTGAGATAAGCCAGACTATGAAAGACAAACATTGTATATCCCCATTCAATATATACTGAATTCTTCCACTCTGTAGCAGAAATGGAAAGATTTGAAGATGTAATAGTAAGGAGGGCAAGCATAGATACTGGAGACTGTGTGAGAGGGAAGTGGATACTAGAGGGTGGGATGGAGGGACTCAGGGAAAAAACATTTAAGGAATACAAGAATGTGAAGTTCCAATGATACATATGGTGATATCTTTGACTTGATTGTCATGCAATGCATGCACACTTTGAAAAACCATATTGTATATTATAAAGATGTACAATGATTAAATGTAAATAAGAAATCATAAAATTAAAAAAATAAATGAATAACCTTTTTTTTTCCTTTAAATTTATTTATTTACATTCATTCACTATATTCTCATGAGATCCCCAAAGGCTCTTGGAGTAACCAGGAACAGGCAACAACCAGATAGTCCTCTCCCAGGCCCTAGCATTGACAGATGACCTATTTGTGCCAGGTGGTTTGGTGCGTCACCCCATTGGATGCCATGGACACACTACATACTGCAGCCTTCCATTTTACAAGTGAAGATACAGGCTCACGGAACTCAGTAGTTGCCCAAGTGCATATGTTTATGAAGTACTAATCTTGAGCATCTGGACCCTGAAGCACCAGGCAGACTGCCTTCCTCAGTAAGCCAGGTGGACCTTCTTATGGACTATTAAAAGAACTAAAAATATTTTCCAAGTGCACCTGCTTAAAAAAGTAGATCTGGGGAACAGCATGTAGCATTGTGGTTAAGACACTGAATTCCCACATGGCCGACCATAGTTCAAATCCCAGACCTGGTGGCTTGAAAATCACGCAGGGCATTTGTGTATGCATGCTCCAAATCCCAGGAGGAGGATGGAGAAGTGATTGTGGGATGGCCATCCTTCCCCACCTGGGGGAATGATTTCTTCCTCTCTCTCTCTCTCTCTCTTTGGCAAATATACATACTCTATGGGAAAGACCTAAACCTTAAAAAAAAAAAAAGTAAATTGCTCTCAGTCAGAATACTGTGCATGGGTGATGTCTCTCTCTCCCGTTCCTTCTATCCTACCTGCTTTCCTCCTTAGGAAGTAGGTCCTGTCCTGAAAGCCACTGTGGTAAGTAAGGAAGTACAGGTGTCTGAGAGTCTCAGGAAAGGCAGTTCGATATGGGCACAGGGGCAGTATCTGATCTCCTACCAGTATTGCCCTGGTTGCTTCCTCTGAGCTTCCTTTTCTGCCTCCGATCAGTTCATTGAGCACCTACTAGGTGCTAGACACTGCTCTGTTGATAAATAGTAGGGATACAGCAGGAAACAGTGGGGATGGAAATACCCACTCTGTAGATGTTCGACCTTACCTCAGAATGGCAGGGCTCATTGGTGCCCACCCCAGGGACTGGCCTCTTCACACTCCTGCAGGACTCAGTGATGGGCCAGCCCTGTCTCGCCCTCAAGCACAGCCCTTGTAGCAGATAGCCAGGCCTGCAGTAGACGGCCGGGGCTCAAGACCCAGTCAGTATTTCCAGGAGTGTCCGTTCCCTTTCCTCTCTTTGGCCTTTCAAACATTTGATACTTCCTAGGTGCTAGACGCCACAGCTGTGGATGCTGTAGACTGTGCTATGAACTGGGAGGGACCCCTGCCTGGGTCAGAAGTGGTGACTTGTCCCCTCGTCTGTCTTCTCATCCGTGGTCACTGGGGCCTGCGATGCCCTTCAGTGCGAACTGGAGCTCACTGCAGGCTGGTGGGACAGGCAGTTTGACTGGGAGTCTCTCCTTCCTGCCTTGCACACAGCAGTGCAGCTCTTTAAAAGTTAGTAGAACCACGTCACATGCAGTAGTTGTACATATTTACGGCCTCTCACATGTGCGCTTGCACTGTGCCGTTAGGAGAGCAGGGCTGTGAGCTGCACCACCTCCACACCGACCCCTGCTTCGTGCCAATGTGCGCACACTTGAGCCCCTCTGCTCTCTGTGGAAGTGCACGTGGGATGGTCACCAGCTATGGCTCCTCCACTGTGTGGGGGCCTGTTCTCTCAGCTCCCTGCACTCTTACATCTGTTAGCCCTGCTCGCTCTCTGCTCCATTTCTCTCCCATTCACCATCTTCTTAAAGGATCTGAGCTGTCCTCAGAAGGGGCAAATGTATTAGGAGACTCATGATTTCATGGAAGCAAGGGCCGAGTCCTCACTGCCGACTTGGGGTTTTCCTGGAGCATCGTGGGACCTAGGCAGCTGAGGGGAAGCCTCTGTGAAGACAATCCTTAGTTGGCTTTGAGGTGAGGTTAGGCCAGGGGTAGGCAGGAGGGCTGCCCGGGCTGGCTGGGGTGACGCAGTGTGGGGGCTTTTGCGGGTAAGCTGTAATCAGTTGCTGAACCTTATCTCAGTTTCCCCGAGCTTTCCATGCGAGAGAGCTTTCCACTCTATGAACCCTCTTCAACACCAGTCTCTCCCCCATGAAGATGGCGGCAGCTGTGGGCTGAGGAGCCGTTACTGGGCAGGTGGATCAAAGGGAAGACGGCGGCTGGCTTGGTAGTGCCCGGACCATGCTGCTCAGGGAGGCTGGGTCCCCATGTGAGGCCAGCCTCCGTTCCCTGTCGACCGTGCCCTCAGAGGGTGTAGCCCTTGGTCCTGGCTGGGAAGGCTTGGGAGAGGGCTTGGCGCTCACGCTGTGAGACCCTGTTGAAGGTGCTTATTCTCTCTACTCCCATCAAAGAAAGAAAGAAACTTAGAAGAGGACAGAAATGGCCCCATCTCCAAGACCTATTCCTCTCGCTGCAGCCGATGTCTGTTGGGGTTGGAGGTGGGGTTGGAGGTGGTTTCTTGGTGGAGGGGACGCTAACAGCACCCCGGTCCCTCAGGTTCTCTGTTCTGGGCTCAGATCTCTCTGCTTGGTACCTCTTCCTCCCATCCTGTCAACCTGAGCAAGCCAGGACTGTCGGAACTGTTTCCTAAGACTGTCACTCGTCTGCCTGATCAGTTTCCCTGAGGATCCAGGTGGACTCTGCTTAGTTCGACCGCTTTGTCTCATAGAAGGAGCAACATGACTAAACAAGACCGTTCTTCTGGCTCGGTTGTGCCGACCTGCATGATACTATTTCATGATAATTTCGAGTCAAAGCACACTCACCACAAAAGCCTGCATGCCAGGCGACCTTGGCTTCCATTGTGTTTCTTGGGGTGAGGGTGGGGGCGGGGCAGGCACAGGCTCCTGCTTCACGTTCTGCCTCAACCTGCAAGGTTTTCCAGCATGGGTCAGAATGCTTCATACCACAGCTTCATACCTGCCTTCCTCACTTCTGAAATTGGTGGCACCCGCAGGGGCCCTGTGGGAAGGGGTGTGGGGGAGGAGGCTGTGCGGTGGGTTTGCTCGGCAGAACTGTCACCGTTGGAGACACCTGGCTTCGGCACTGCTGATGGAAGCCCATTTCATAGCTCCTGGGTGTTCTGCTCTGTGCATGTGGAGAAGCGTACCCCTAGTTCCAAACAGGCTGACCAGGACCATGTGTGGTCTGGAGATAGAGGCCTTAAGTCTCAACAAAGGAACATTAGCTCCGCCCAAGGAAATCAGGGAAGGCTTCCAAAGGAGGTGACCTTTGAGAGTCAGTCCTTGCAGGACAGAGTTGGGGTGTGCAGGGACCTAGGGGAGGAATTCCAGGAGGTGGGGGTGCACTGAGAGGAAGGACACGAGAGTGACCAGCTGCGTGTGGGGAGCAGTGAGCATTCAGGTGGACACAGGCATGTGGAGGGGGCAGGGCTCCATCTGAATTGGGGTTCAGGCCAAGAAGGCTTTGCGTGCTCGGGCGTGAGCTGGCTCTTAATCCAGAGGGAATGAATTCCGTGTTCCGTGGGCATGGTTGATACAGGAGAGTCCAGACCTGGACTTTGGGAGAAGTGTTATACCAGTGCTATGTGGCACGGACCAGGACTCTGCAAACTGCAGCTGGTGTCTGTATGCTTGGGGAGCCAAGAAAGATCTTTAAAAAAACTCCAAATAATAATGATATATTGTGATGTGTGAAAGTGAAAACAATTTCAAATTTCAGTCCCATAAAGGGAGTTTTGAATTCCGCCAATAAAAAGTGAATTGAAATTTGTTTTCTCTTTCGTTACCTAAGTACCTCCATGATGCATTCAGTCTTGCTGCTTGGCCCACATGCTTGACACGTTTTCTGAGGTTTACTGTCTGGCCTCTTACAAGGTGGCCATTGTGACAGACACTGACAGGGGCTCCCACTCTGTATCCTGTGCTAGAAATAGGTTTCAGGTGGGAAAATGGCGGTGGGAGGCGGGTGCCAGGCCACAAACTTCTCAGAGCCTCCGCCATGTCCATGTGCGTCACGATCGTCTGAGAGGGACGCAGGACTTGTGCTGTTTCCTGGCGTTAATTTACCGTGGAAGGCCCTGGTCTGAGGATGGGCTGGAGAAGGCAATGAGAAAGGAACTGTGGTCATGGGCAAGGATGTGGAGGTTGAATCTTCTGGACTTGGTGGGGGGGGAAAAGGACCCAAGAAGGACTGAGGCTTCCAGCCTGAGGCTCTGGGGGGCTGAGTGATTTGTGAACAGGAGTGGGAGGTGGTGCCTTAGAGGGAGCTGGGAGAGGGGAGAGGGGAGGACCGTGTGGGGAACTCATGGAGAGCATGCCCATCTGTGAAATGGGGAGCGAGAGTCCCAGCGGCTGTGTCCTAAGGAACACAATGACACCTGCAGGGATGGACATGGGCACTTGGCTGTCATAAGGACCGCAATGACACCTGCAGGGATGGACATGGGCACTCACACCAACCACGCTGTAGCGCGGTCGTTCCCACACGATGAATACCCAGGGTTACTACGCACCACCTACGTGCAGGCTCCGTCCCTGGGTTGCCAAATGTGCTGTGTGAAGGACAGAGAGCAAATGCCGCTGGCTTTGTGGGCACAGTCTTCCTGTGACAGCTGCTCACCTCTGCGGTCATAACGCGGAAGCAGCCACAGACGAGCTGTGAACTCAGGGACTTGGCTGTTCCAGCGAGGCCTCATTTACAGGAGCAGGAGCAGTAGGTGAGCTCAGCCAGGCCCGCCAGCCCATGGTTCGGCCCCACCCCATGCAAAGCGTTGTAATGTATGGCTTCAGCTTGCTTCACACAACTGACCTTCGCAGTTTTGGGAAGTGATTGTGCAAGTTCCCAGTGGTGAGGCCTGGAGCGGTGTTGGGGCCCGCGGCCTCTGAGAGCTGCTTCACTCCCTTGGCTCCTTGAGAACCCTGCCCCTTGTCTTTGGTGTGGCTGTCAGTGGGGAGGGAGCTAGGTGGGGGGTCACGGGGTGAGGATGACCCGCAGGGAGGAGCCTTCTTTTGCCAGAGGAGGGCATGTTGGGGAGGGGTGGGGCCCATGTCCACCTCCTCACTAACAAGGATAAGAGGAGGGGTAGGGAGGGTGACCAAGGAGGAGCAGGCAGGGCGGGAGAAGAACTGGGAAGCCCAGGAGGGGAGGCATTTTAAGAAGGAAGGGTTGACTCAGACCGAATGCTGCAGAGATGCAGGCAGGTGACCTCTGAGACCTGGGTGGGTTTACTGGGGGGTGGCAGTTATAGCAGATGCTGCAGGACCACCCACTTTTTTTTTTTTCAGTTTGTCAGAGCATGCTTGCTTTCCAGAGAGACAGACAGGCAGAGAGGGAGAAAGCACCCACCTCTCCAGAACATAGTCATGCTATAATCTCATCTCCATTTCTCCCTCCTTTCTGGATTTTGGGCATGCACACACATGTGCCTGGCATGTTTTCAAGCTGCTGGTGTGGAATTTGAACTGCGCAGTCGGCCACGTGGGGTCTGACTCCATTAACCGCCAGGCCGTAGGGCTGGCCCTGTCACCCATTCTATCCTTTTGATGCTTGCCGTTCTGGTCCATTCTGGTGGCTCCTTTGGCAGTGCCCCAGACTCTACCTGGGGCTTCTCCCATGTCCAGGCTTGGGGCAGAGCAGTGTCGGGTAATGTGAGCGGTGGCCCTCAGATGGTGATGTTGCCCGAGGTCTGTCCCATGCCATCTCCCTGGCGTTGAGCCCTGTGCCGGTGTGTGTGGCCTGCCTGAGAGTACACCTGCGCCAGCCTGCTTCTCTCTCCTGACTCCCCTCTGGCTCAGCTCCTGCATGAATGAACTACACAGGAGTCTTCTGGGGGAGCCCGACCTAGGCAGGAGCAGAACTGGGATGTGGTGACAGTCCTCACTCACCACGCCATTGTAGGCATCGATCAAGCACCTAGTGCATGGCTGCCAGGCACGGGGCGGGCTCTGGGGAGACACGCATGAACAGGCAGATGCGCCTCTGCCTTCGCCCCACTAATGCTCTCAGGGGAGCACGGACGTGCAGGTGTGATGGAGATGGCGCGACACGCCACGTCCCTGGGAAGCTCTCCTGGACGAGTCCAGCAGGTGCCCTGGAGGGAGTAGCAGGGGTGGGGGGGAAGGAGCCACTTAGGAAAGGGAGGTGAGAACGCCTTCCTGAGATGGATGGACACAAGTGGGAAGAGAAGGAGTTGGGCAGGCAAAGAGCACGGAGCAAATTTCTGAGCAGGAGACACAGAAGGGCACAGGCTTTGAGGCCAGAGTGGGCTGGGTGAGAAGGAGGAGTGGAGCGAGGGGAGTGAGGCTGTAGGGGCAGTGGGGGAGCGGGGCTGGGATAGAAAGCAAAGACAGAAGAAAGGAAAGGGAGAGACAGAGACTGAGAGATGGAGAGAGAGAGAGACAGGTAGACACTGAGCTTCTCTGTGCACCGGGACAGGGGAGGGCGTGTGACCAGGGACTTGGTGGGTGCTGGACACACTGCCTCCTCTTGTCAACGCGTGCTTCTCTGTCTGCCTCTTAGCAGGAGAAGGACAGCCAACATGCAAGGAAGACGTTGGGGACACTCCGAGAACATTTTAAACACAGGTTGGAGACACAATAGCAGGGTCGCCATGCTTTCTCCTGAGAACAGCTCTCCGCTGGGAACCTTTTCTTATTTCCCACTAATGGGAGCCCATTCAGGCAATTTTCTTTCCTTTTCCCCCCATTTTTCTTAAAGGCTCATTTTAAAGCACAGCGACCTTTATGGGCTGCCCCTTCTGTAGCCTCTCATGGTGAGAGTATAACAGCGCAGTGTCACACTGCCTGCCGGTTCCAGAGAACAAACCCTCAAAAATCCAAAAGAAAAATAAAAGCAAATAAGTAGAGGCGTGGAGGTTGCACTTGCTCAAGTCGTGTGCGTTTTCTGAGATATTCAGCAGCACATCCCATTGGGAAGTAGGGGAACCGGCGTCCCTGGAGTCCAGGGGCTCTTGGGATTTAGAACTCATCAATGGCTCCAGTCAAGATTAGACAGAAGGACACATCAGAAACACGCCTGTGTGCCAAGTTCCCCCGGCCACACGCCCTCTGCACCTCCCTGTATGCAGCTGAGCTCAGTGTCTGCCTGTCTCTCCCCCTTCAGTCTCTCTCCATCTCTCAGTCTCTATTTCTTCCTTCCTGTCTTTCCTGCCTGTTCTCACTGCAGCCTCATGCAGAAATGTGCTGTCTGTACTGGCCATCTGGATGGACCTCGCTGTCTGGTTCCGCTTCCACCCAGTGCACCCTGAGACAGGATCTGGCATCTCTCCTAGCTCCCCAGGGTGAGTCCTGGCTGACCATGTGACTCTGCTCAGGACACTCACAGCAAAGAACTGTAATGTTGACATTAAGTATTTCCACTCTCTGAATAGCCTCAGCTGGCCCTCCACTGGGGTGACCAGTTGTCCTGGTTGTGCTTGGGAATATGGGGTTCCTGGGATGTGGTGGAGCAGTCAGTTGGGAAGGCTGGTTGCCCTGCTGGGAATGAAGAGTCTTGAGATCCTATTCCTACCTCTGGTGAACCGGGAGATTTGGGTGACTGATGCTTGCCCAGCTTCAGTTTTGTCGTCTGTACAATGACAGAGGACTCTAGGGCCTGTCTTGTCCTGGTAGCGAGCTGAGACGGTGCTGGCATGAAGCAGGTGCCCAGGCAGTGTTGCCGCTATTCTGATCGTGGGGTAAGCAGAGCAGATGGGACCCATGGGAGAGGTTTCAGGAGCTTGGGGTCACCCTCCCCGCTGGAAACTCTCCCCTTTCTCTCCTGCCTGTTATGTTGCCCTTGCTGCCCCACCCTTTGGCTCAGACTTCTCTGCTCCTCCTCCAAAGCACTTCCTTGGAAGAGGGGCTGACTTCATGCTTTTAGGAGCTGGGACCAGGGGAGAGGTGGAGACACAGGCTTGGGCCACCAGGGCAATACTGATGTGAGGTATTGAGTTTCATCATGAAAGTCCAGGGGAACTTCGGATTCATTTTAATTTTTCTCCTGATTTTTAAATATAAAAGCACTAAGTTTCCCCACTTCTTTTGATTATTTTATGGTTTCTTATTTGTGATTAATGATTATACTTCTCTATAGCGCACAGTATGGTTTTTCAAAGTATGTGTGTGGAACAGGACAATCCAGTCAAGGGTATGATTACACCCCATACCTCATTTCAGCAGAGAAGTTTGCATCCTTGTTTCTGCTGGGTGTTTCTTCCCTGAGGCCCTCCCACCCACCCCTGCAGTGCACTCCCCTCCCTTGTCGGCTCTACGTCCAAACCCCTTGGTCAAACCTCCCACCTAGGAGGACCTGTTTTGTTTATCCTGTGGTTATACTTGGGGTACAGCGACCTGCAGAACAGAGCACTGGCCCTAATGGAAAGTGTCTGGAGAGAGAACCATCTCTGAATGGGACGACCATCCATGCTTTAGTCTAAACAAGTCCAAGCCGCAGAAGTTAGCAGGAAGCACAGTAGCCTGGGAGCTGGGAGTCAGGAGACCAGGGTCCTCTGCTGGACTCTGCCATGTATTCTGTGGTTTCGGTGAACTTCCTTTCCATAAGCTTCAGGTACCAAATCTGCATGGCAGATCAGACCAGATCACTGTTTTTGAAACTGACCTGGAAACCCTTGGGGTTCTGTGTTCCGCCGTCTAATGGCTCCGTTCAAGCAGGACCCCTCTTGTACCTGGGCTGTAAGTTAGGGTTCTGCATAAGGTGTCCAGATCCCGATGCCCACCAAGCCGTGCTGCGCCGGCGCACCTCTTGGCCCCTGTGGGTCAGAGAAAGTCTCTCGGTTTGCTTCGTCCCTGGAGAACAGGCACCCGGTGCTGAGGGAGGGCGGCTGGAGGGCCCTGGGAGGGGAAGGGCACAGCGACCAGTAGGGCAGGAAGCCAGCGACTGAGGATGTACTTCCTGATTTTGAGAGAGCTGAGGACGATTATTTATTTCGAGTGTGCCCCAGATTGTCATCATCCTTCCCGTCCTTGGCAGAGGCTCTGCTGAGAGCATCCTCCGCCTGGCACTGCTTCCCGGCTGCTCAGCTTCCCCGGTCTGACACTCGTGGAGCTTGGCTGCCTTTGCACAACCGTCGACTTCCGGTGGGGAGGAGTGGAAGCAACCTAAGTGCCCTCCAGTGGGGGTGGCCCAACACGCCACAGTGTTCACAGTCAGGGGAACACGTCTTTTAAAGGGAACAAGGGGTATATTTGGGCATTAAAATAGTCTCAGGGCTTGATGCATCCGCAGAGGGAGTTACAGAGCCAAGGTCGAATGTGGGGTCCTTTAGACTAAAAGCACACTTGTATTTGTAAGGCACGTAGGTAGGTGAGTGCATGGCAGAGGATCTCCACGCCTTCATACTCAGCTACTAAATGGGCTCACCTTTGGGCATGGCAGTGGGGAGAGACAGACACCCCACTGTCTGCCGGGCTCTGAGTGGAGCATTTCTCTCATCACATTTAATCCTCGCATTGATCTATGAGGCACGAATGACGGAAGTCAGTCACAGGGACGTTAAGTAAGTTGCCCAGGACCACACAGGGGGTAGGGTTGGAGCAGGGATGCTAACGTAGGTATCCAGACCCGAGTCTCTGCCTTGAGCCCTCCGGGGCCTCTCAGGTGGAAGGGACTTTGTGCCCTGTGCACTTATATATAATTTGAATATTTTATACTAAGGATGTACTCATGCATTATTTATACAATTTAAAAAGTGGGGAGTTGTAGAGAGATGGAGAGCACTTCGGGATGTCACCATTTATGCTTCTGGAAAGGCGTCTGTGAGCGGGCACCATCAGCACTTCAGGGTAGGTGGGAGAGGTTTGGGCTCTTTAGCCGGAGAAAGCAGGGCTGGACTTCTGCGGGTGTCCCTGGGAGTGGTGGCACGTGCCACGAGCCGTTCACCCTGTAGTAGGAAGTAGACGAACATGGAGGGGACAGGCCGAGCGGCTGAGGAGTCAGAAGAGCTGACCCGGGGTCCGGATGCGTCCCCTGTTGGCATTGCAGCCTGGCCTTTGTCCGTATTGACTTTGTCAAGGTGAGTCCTGTGCCCTTGCGGGTGTTGGGCGAAGGCGAGGACTCCGAGGTCTTGGCCGTATCCACATCCATGCGTGTGATGACTCAGAGTGCGTTTTCTTCTAGCGAATCTCTCCATAGACTACAAACAGGGATGACAGTGCAGATAATTAATATTTATTTCGTGTTTACTTAGGCGCTGTCCTTAGCAAATTGCTCTGAAACTCCAACATGCACGAGACTCTCTTGGGGACTGGCTGAGATGTGGACTTGGACTCTGTAATGTGGGGTGGGGTCCGAGGTTCTGCATTGGTGCCAGTCTCCCGGGTGGTGCCTGTGGCCACACTGTGAGTAAGACGTGAGGAAGGAGAGGGTGAGGCATCGGCCGCTGGAGCTGGGAGCCTCAGCCGTGCTGTGTGCTTCATTGAGTCGTAATAAATATTAAATAACGCACAGACCCTTGGCGCCGCGCCTCCCGACACGCAGCGAGAGCTCGCTGAATCGCGCTGGTGATTTCTGTTGATACCCCTTTAACATCTCAGGGATTAGGGCCGGCAAAGCCCCTTAGCTGGTAAGTGAGTACCGAGGCCCTGAGAGGTCGCGAGACCCCTCAGCTCACGCAGCCAAAGAGCAGCCTGGCTGACGCAGGGCTGGGTTCTCGCCTGAGGCCGTGACACCTGGGGCTGGCCGTCCTGCTGTGGCACTGCCCTATGCCTGTAGGACTGTTAGGGGCAGCCCGGCTTCCAGCCAGTGCACACCTGCGCCTCTCCATCGCCCCAGCTGTGACCACCGGAAACATCTCTGGTCATGGCCAAACGCCCCTGGGAGGACGCAGTCATCCCGTGAGAAGCCCTGCTCTGGATTATGCGAGGGTCCCTCCTTGTGCAGGCTGTTCCCTGTACACCAGGAGACACAGTGCTGTCATTCAGGCCACCTAATAGTTAACCGAGACTCAAGTGGTATTTGGAGAATTGTCTCTAATGCGGTGACCAAGGGTGCCACATCTTTTTTTTTTTTTTTAATGCTTGAATAGTTCTAATTCAGCTGCTATTCAGTTCTTTGAAAAATGTGGGGCCTGTTATTATATATTACTGCTTGTTTGAGTTTATTGCTGTGAAATCATGCCATTTTCATCTTTTTTTTTTTTTTTTTTTAAAGAGACATTGCCAGCACCATCTTTAAGTGCTTTTATTTGCCTTCTGGTATCTACATGGAACAGAGCTTCTGGAAAGTGGATTTATGACTTGCAATCTGCGGCCATTTCTGTAGCACTCTGATCTGCAAACAGGACTTGCCTCCGACTCTGTGTTTTTCTTGCGTATTTCCTTGTGTTTGGCTAAGGACGGTGGCAAGAGACGCCTGTAAAGACTCACTGCATTCACCACGCTGCCCGAGCAGCTTCTGTGAAATGATGCCCACCTCATTTAATTATCTGTAGAACCTGCATTCTGATTCAGTCGCCAAGGTTTGGGGTGTCTTTTTATGTTTCAGGAAATTAAAAAGCAACATCAGGCCACTGATCGAGGGCTACGGCGTGCCACTCTGGCTTATTTCTCAGAATCCTCCCAACACTTCTTGGTGGTATTTTATGCTCATATTGTGGGTGGGAGAATCTGAAGTTTGCATTTCTACTTAAGATCACACAGACAGTAAGTGCTGGTAAGAGGTGGGGTCTGGGGGCCAGCAGGTGGCACGATGATTGAGGTGCTGGATTCCCACATGACCGACCCGTGTTCAAGTCTTGGACCCGGAGGCCCCAAATCACAACAAATAAATACATAAATAAATACATATTAAAAAAATTCCCTGACCCCCCCCCCCAAATGAGGAAGGATCTGAGTTGAAGATGCCAGCGTTCAGCCCTTCTGCTTTCCTGGGGTGCAGTAAGCCATCAACGGCAGGCTGGAGTTAGTTCCCTCCTTTGCTCACATGCTGTAGAGTGAGCAGCTTGGACTGTCGCTGCAGCACCCCGGTGCAGTCCGTTATCTGGACATTCCATCTGCCTCATTTCTCACGCCAACTGGCTAGAAAGAGCTGGATTTTCCAGAGCCTGGAGGTGTATCCCACATGTCTTCATTTACTCTAGGGAAATGGAAGAACTTGGGGGCAGCCCTGAAAGCCTGGTGGGAGACGCACTTCATGAACACGCGCAAGTGGCGCCTGCTGCGTGGGGAGAGGTGCGCCGTGTTACTTCATTCAGGGCTGTGGGTTTGCCCGCAGGGTAAGGGGGTTACAGAGATGCTCTGGCTGAAAGATGACTGTCATTCGGACCTGAGTCAGCCCTGCTTCCCTTGCCAGAACTCAGCCAGGTCTCCCGTAACCCACAGCGGTAAAATGACTGCACGGAAGCTTCATTTAAGCCAGGGAGGCCTGGCTGCCTGCAATGACGAAGCTCCCACTATATGCATGCAGTGCAAAACGTTAGAGTTAGCAAAACAGAACAGGTGGACGTGGATTATTCAGAGCAAGTTGCTTAAACTTTCTGAGCCTCCTTCCCTGTCTGTGAATGGGGATAGGACTATATGCTAAGCCTTCAGGATCAGCTGTGCTGGTGCTGAAGAAAATGCTTGACACTTCCATATTGAATGGGACCGCAACAAATGTTTGTAGACCGTTTTAGACCATGAGTCAGGTACTAAGCAGCTGAGTTAGACGTGGTTCCTCCTGAGAGGACCTCAACCACAGTCTAGAGATTGTATGAATCAGGGCAGCTGAGTTACATGAGATAGGGTCTTGATTCCAACTTCTTTAGTTAAAAAGGACTCTTATTGGTTCATGTAACTGAGATGTCTAAGCATAGAACTACTTCAGGTACAGCTTGATCCAGGGGCTCAACTAATACTGTCAGGACCTAGGCTCGTTCATCATTACTGTTGTGACAAGTGTGTGTTGAGTGCTCACCAGACCACAAGCATTACTTTCTACCTGTTTTTTTCTCATGTGTTTCTCAAAATCACCCTCCTGGTTTACACATTAGGAAGTGACAACATCGGAATTAAATATGGGGACATGAAGCTGTTATTCCCCGTGTGGCACTGCTTGCTTTTCTGCAGGACTTCTCAGAGCCTTTGCTGTTTACACGTGCACCCCAAACTTCCAGGTAGAGATGATGTACAGTATTGGGTTGAAACCTCCCTCCACCCCTGGTGCACCCCAAAACCCAAAAAAAAAAAACATAAAAAAATAAATAATAAAAAAATTCCCTGCCCCCCCCCCCCCAAATGAGGAAGGATCTGAGTTGAAGATGCCAGCGTTCAGCCCTTCTGCTTTCCTGGGGTGCAGTAAGCCATCAACGGCAGGCTGGAGTTAGTTCCCTCCTTTGCTCACATGCTGTAGAGTGAGCAGCTTGGACTGTCGCTGCAGCACCCCGGTGCAGTCCGTTATCTGGACATTCCATCTGCCTCATTTCTCACGCCAACTGGCTAGAAAGAGCTGGATTTTCCAGAGCCTGGAGGTGTATCCCACATGTCTTCATTTACTCTAGGGAAATGGAAGAACTTGGGGGCAGCCCTGAAAGCCTGGTGGGAGACGCACTTCATGAACACGCGCAAGTGGCGCCTGCTGCGTGGGGAGAGGTGCGCCGTGTTACTTCATTCAGGGCTGTGGGTTTGCCCGCAGGGTAAGGGGGTTACAGAGATGCTCTGGCTGAAAGATGACTGTCATTCGGACCTGAGTCAGCCCTGCTTCCCTTGCCAGAACTCAGCCAGGTCTCCCGTAACCCACAGCGGTAAAATGACTGCACGGAAGCTTCATTTAAGCCAGGGAGGCCTGGCTGCCTGCAATGACGAAGCTCCCACTATATGCATGCAGTGCAAAACGTTAGAGTTAGCAAAACAGAACAGGTGGACGTGGATTATTCAGAGCAAGTTGCTTAAACTTTCTGAGCCTCCTTCCCTGTCTGTGAATGGGGATAGGACTATATGCTAAGCCTTCAGGATCAGCTGTGCTGGTGCTGAAGAAAATGCTTGACACTTCCATATTGAATGGGACCGCAACAAATGTTTGTAGACCGTTTTAGACCATGAGTCAGGTACTAAGCAGCTGAGTTAGACGTGGTTCCTCCTGAGAGGACCTCAACCACAGTCTAGAGATTGTATGAATCAGGGCAGCTGAGTTACATGAGATAGGGTCTTGATTCCAACTTCTTTAGTTAAAAAGGACTCTTATTGGTTCATGTAACTGAGATGTCTAAGCATAGAACTACTTCAGGTACAGCTTGATCCAGGGGCTCAACTAATACTGTCAGGACCTAGGCTCGTTCATCATTACTGTTGTGACAAGTGTGTGTTGAGTGCTCACCAGACCACAAGCATTACTTTCTACCTGTTTTTTTCTCATGTGTTTCTCAAAATCACCCTCCTGGTTTACACATTAGGAAGTGACAACATCGGAATTAAATATGGGGACATGAAGCTGTTATTCCCCGTGTGGCACTGCTTGCTTTTCTGCAGGACTTCTCAGAGCCTTTGCTGTTTACACGTGCACCCCAAACTTCCAGGTAGAGATGATGTACAGTATTGGGTTGAAACCTCCCTCCACCCCTGGTGCACCTTTTGGGATATGAAAACTAGACCTGGAGCAGAGAGTGCTCACGTGACATTAGCGGTGACGATTAGGAAGAAGGTGAGTAAGAAGTGATATGGCAGCTGGAGGTGCGGTGGTTGAGGTGGCTGGATCCCAAATGGCCAAATGTGTAGTTCAAATCCCAGGCCTGGTGGTTTGAAAGACATGCCACATACATGTGCATGTGTGCCCAAAACCCTGAGAGAAGGGAGAAAGGGAGGAGAAGGGATTGTGGTGTGACCACACTCCCCAACCCTGTGTCTCTCTCTGGCAAGCACACGTGCCCTCTGGCAAAATGATATAAAGTGATGACGTGGAAGCAGTGTTTCAGAGCTCACGCCCCTCAGGGAACCACGTGACTCTCTCCCCCTTAACTGGCCTGGTGGGCCATCAGTGCCCCTTCCATGCCCACGGCATGACAGCCTACTGGGAGCTCTGTCCTGCGTCTGCGCAGTTGTGCTTCTCTCGGCATGGCGGGTCTCTGCCCAGGCAGGAGAGGTGAGCATGGTCCCTTTGACAAGCTGTTGGTTGTGCCCTCCTGTGACCTCCCACCTCAGCGGTGACCTTGTCCATTTCTGTGACTACTTCAGTCAGCACCAGCATTGCGACCGTCTGCAGGTGAACTTGATGCAAAGTGCGACCGACTGGCCTCGGCCTGTCTGGGGAGACAGGAGTGGCAGGAGTGTGGACGCCCTGTGAGAGTGCATATGCTGAGCCCTGTTTTTGCACGTCCAAACCACAGACGCAAAGAGGAGGAAATGAATGCCTCTCCTGAGCTGCTGCCAACAGTTCGTGTCGCCCAGGAAGGGTCTGTGTCTGCCGAGGCGGAGTGACTTATAATCCTGTGTCAAACTCTGGAAGCTTGCAACTTTTCTTTTTGGAGGGAGTACTTTGCTTATTTATTTTTTTTAAGACTTATTTATTTAATTTTATTATTATTTTAAAATTTGCTATAGGGCATATGTGCTCACCAGAGAGAGAGAGAGAGAGAGAGAGAGAGAGAGAGAGAAAGAGAAAGCAGGTACTAGGCCTGGGCTCACACCACGGTAGGCCTTGTGGGAGTCCAGCGCCTTAACCACCATGCCACCTACTGGTCCTGGAAGTGCTTTGCTTTATCGGTGCCCATGAATGAGCTCCAGTGCAGAGGTCAAGGCTGACCATAAGGCATTACATAGGGACGGCAGTTAGCCGCAGTGCCGTGGCAGGAGCAGAGGAAGAACCAGACTCTCTTCCCCCTTAGCGGAGTGGCTCTGCTGCATCTGGGCCATTGTCCTGCCCACCACAGGTGGGATGGGCGTGTCTCAGGAGTCTGCAGCTCCCTCAAACCTCCATTCATCAGCCCTTTGGGACGCAGAAAGCAGTGTGCTGACCTGGGTAGTGAAAGCCTGCCCTCGCCGTCCCTGGGTTTGCTGTGGACACCAGGGTGCTCAGGGACCCTGCAGACTGCTGGCCCCCCTGCATGGCACTCGAGTGGGCCAGAATCTGCACCCTGGCACTTACCCACTCCTTTCCGGCACACCGGTGAGTGGGCGCTCATTCTTTCATTCCACTATCCTTGTGGAGCACCGAGAGGCCCCACGTGGGGTGCGCTAAGCTTGTGACGAATGCAGACCTTGGAGAGGAGACACAGAAGGCAGCGGAGCATGGGCCTGGCCCCCAGAGCTGGTAATGGCCTCTCATTCTGACCCTGACCCCTGTCCCACAGGGCTGTTCCGTTCTGTCCCTAGAGTAGTCCCCAGCGCTGACCCATGCCCAGTGTCACCCAGAAGCCCCACAGTTACCCAGGGGTTGAATGAAGCAGTTGAGATCTCAGGCATTCAGAGAGCTGATACGGGGGCCGGGGTTTGCCAGGTGATCTCCTCCCCTCTGGGCTGCTGCTCCTGCCTGTGTGTCGCGAGGCAAATATGTCTTGACTCTGATTTGACAGTCGGAAGCGAGGAGCTGATGACCAGGGACACCCACTAGGCTGTCACTTTGGGTTGATGGCTCTGAGGACAGGCTCCTGGGGTTTCGTCCTGCTCGCATGGCTTCTCGGAGTGGGCGCCCAGGGCAGGCGTGCGGCCACACTCAGCGCCGTTGCTTCCGGGGCCTCCAGTGTCTCGCCTTTCGTCCGTTGTAGTGAGAGACACGACATGAAACCCCACCACTCTAACCACCCTCGGGGACAGGTTAGGCCGTTGAGTATGTCCTCAGTGGGGGCAGCCTCACCGCTGTCCCTCTCCACAACTTTCATCACCCCAAACCGCAACCCACTGCCGTCCAACACCAGCTCTCCCACACTCCCTGCCCCGGTTACCTCTGGCCCACCCCGTCCCTCCGGCTTTGCCTGCTCTAGGTCCTCCGACCATCAGAAGCAGACTGTGCTGGCCTGTTTTGTGTCTGACTTGTTTCACTTAGCATAGAGGTTTCTCTCTCTCTTTTTTTTTTTTTTTAAATTTTATTATTATTTTAATTTGCATGAGAGAGAAAGAGAGAAAGCTATCAGGTCTGGGACTTGAACTGTGGTCCGCAAGATGGGGGTCCAGCTCCTTAACCACCATGCCGCCCACTGGCCCAGGGGGTTTCTCTTAATGATGTCGTCTGGAAGGTTTCAAGAGAGCCTGCAGTGTTCTCTCCTCTGCCTTTCCTCCGTTTCCTGATCCACCGCATGGCATAGTGCCTCCCGGTTCGCCCGCCCCGTCACGGAGTCAGCCTCTCAGTTTCTGTTAGAACTCTCACTGTTTGAATGTCCCCGAACAGTGTCTCAGATCTGTCTTTATATCACTGTGTCTCCACTCCACTCTGGCTTGAGCCAGCTCAGTGACACCCTAGCCGGCCACCTTGTGCCCAGCCAGAATGACTCTCGAAACCTAACCCAGTGGCGCTGCCCTCCGGCCCCTGCCCTCATCGGCTCCCCATTGCTCCCCATCCCAAGGCAGGTGCCAGTGCCCCTCGGAACAGTTTCCAACCTGCCTGTTCAGCCTGTGTCTTGTCAGGCCTCCTGCATCTTCTTCAGGCTTCGGCCACAGGGATCTGTGGCACGCACCAGCATCCCAGACTGCTTCACTTTGCAGTTGCTACCTCGACCTGGTGGCGTGTCACCCCCTCTCGTCCTTGAAGGGAGGGCACAGAGGGCTGCCACAGAGGGGGCCTGCCCAGCCCGAGCGCTCTTTGTTCGACTGGATTCTCACCAATTTGGATCCAGAGCTTGATTCTGCCTCTCTCGTGGGTGAGGGTGACCGTGGCGCCCATAGACAGTGATGGACTCTCTGAATAATGCGTTTATGGATGAGATCATGGGCCTTGGAGCTCTTCGGACTTGGCTCCTGATCCCTCCCCATGGCACAACTGCGTGACGGGAGAGGATTTCTCGTTGCTCCAGCCTTCGTCTCTTCTCTATGTCCAACATGTGCGGTGGACAGACGTTCAGGTGGGCCTGTGCCCGCCTGCCGACCTTCACGCCCTTGCGCGAGGCCCTCTCCTTGAACACCGAGGCTTCCTGCAGCCAGTGTGGCAGAGGGTGCGCTCCCGGGGCTGCGCTGTGGTATAGGACATTCTGTCTTGGGCTTTCTCCTTGAGCATGGTGGCTTCCTGCAGCCGGTGTGGCAGAGGGTGCGCCCCCAGGGCTGCGCCGTGGTATAGGACACTCTGTCTTGGGCTTTCTCCTTGAATACTGAGGCTTCCTGCAGCCGGCGTGGCAGAGGGTGTGCCCCCAGGGCTGCGCTGTGGTATAGGACACTCTGTCTTGGGCCTTCTCCTTGAGCATGGTGGCTTCCTGCAGCCGGCGTGGCAGAGGGTGCGCCCCTGGGGCTGCGCTGTGGTATAGGACACTCTGTCTTGCTAGCAGACTTGCTCTCTATCCCCTGCTGGCCTTGAAGAAGTGAGCTGCTGTGACATTGGCGACCATGTTGGAAAAGCCCAGGTGGCAAGGAACTGTAGGCGGCCCCTAGGAGCTGAAGGTGGCCACCAGCAAGAAACGGAAACCCTGGGTCTTGCAGCCACGGGATGAATTCTAAGGCAAGCAGAGGGAGCTGGGGAGCAGATCCTCCCTGGTGGAGCCTCTGCTAAGACCACAGCCCCACATTGGGGGAGCCCAGCCCAGACTTCGCACTCATACACGACGAGGTGGTAACTGTTGCGTGAAACCTCTAGGTTTATGATAATCAGTTATGTGTCAGTAGGTAAGTAATGCAATGAGCATTTCAGTACCTACCCTAAGTGGATAACCCTCACAGTGAGGGCTAAGTGAAAGACAAAGCACCTGAAGTGCCACCGCGTGCTGACTCACGTCACAGACCCACCGCGGTTGCCGGTACGCCTGCATCTCCCGCCCTTCGGGGTGGCTTAGTGCGTACTGCGTGGCTGAATGAGCGAAGGAATGCCCTCTGCCCAGTGTCAGATTCCAGGGCCCTGCCCTCGCCGTCATGGTCTTATCTGGGTCTTGCCTTAACCTAGGAAAATCAAAGATACATGTGATTCCTTTTTAGCTGGAACATCTTGTTACCTCCTTGAAGTCAGAAGACTCCAGCAGAGAGAGTAGATTGATTTCTTAAACTCACCCACCCCAAATTTTTGCCATGATCTAGAGATTCTCAGCTGGAGGGGAGTGGAGACCCACCTTGCCAGAGCCCGCTCAGACGCCTGTGGGTCTGTTCTGGCTGCTTAGCCTTTCTGGAGCCAGGGCCCGCTTCCTGCCCTTGAAGACCCCCCTGCCGACCTGCCTGGCAGCCAGCTTTTGTGGGCTGTCCTCCCAAAGGCATCCTAGCTCCACCCGCGGATATAGGGATCAGCAGGGACATCCTGGAACCATCGCTCATCTAAAGACGGAAGTGAGCAGAGCCACACTGCAGCTGCCTGGCCATTTAGCCCCTGTGGGGACAACTCTCAGTCCAGGGCAGAGGAAGGGGAGGCGCCTCGGGGATTCTCCTCAAAGGACTCCACCCCTCCCAGTTTTGAGGCGCCCCCTCTTGTCCAGATAGATATTCCATACCACGGCCTTCTAGAGCAGCAGCCCTTGTGGGGTCCCAAAGAGCTCTGGAAGCTTTTAAACTTTGCATATCGGGATCTGGCCTTTATGAAAGCAGGGCCAGCCGGTGTGTCGGGTGTTCTTTGCACTGAGCTGACCTAAAACCGAGCAGATGTCAGGTCTGTGGTACTCGGTGAGAAAGGGGCAGCATCTACAGCAGAAGCCCCTCCACACAGGGCCCAACACAGACGCTGACCCGTCGTGGGGACTCACTTTTGAAATGAGACAGGGGAGGACAGGTGACTCAGTGTCTTCAGTGAATGGAGGGCATGAAGGAGAGGAGAGGAACTGCCGTGGTTCAGAGCCTCATCACCCAGACACAGCGCGTGGGCCTTTTTGGGGTCCTGGGCATGAAAGACAACCGTGAAAAGACACTTCCAAGACCTGAACTAGTTGAACATCGACTGGGTATTTGACTTACTAAGGAGACGTTGTCTCGGGGTGATACTGAGTTTATGGATCTGTTTTTGAAAAACCTCGTCAGGAGTACATACTGAAGTCCTTAGGACGGGTGGCAGGGTCTCGGACTTGCTTTAAATACCCTGAGAACTCAACCAGCCCCTGAAGAAGGGCAGTAAGAGCTGGCGGACTAAGCCAGACCACAGAAGACGGTGTTGGAGCGGGGGGTGGGTGCGCGGGGTTCTGGGAGTGTTGGCTCTACGTGTGTGCTCGAAAACATCCGTGCTAAACACAGATCAAGTGTGTGTCACTTCCTGGGGCTCAGAAGGTCGAGTCCTGGTGATTATCGACGCCTGTGGGATCAGTCTTCCCATCTTCGCATGATAACGCCTTCCCTCCCCGTACGTAGCTGACGACTTCTGCATACCATAACGCCGTGTGCTGTGTGCTGGCGAACAAGCTGCACTCGCTCCCTGCAGCTCACGGACTGCTGGGAGGAACTGATGTTAAATGAACATTTGTCCAGGGGCTCGTTCAGTTGAAATGGGGGGTCAGTGCTGCAAAGAAAAACCACACAGTTCCGTGAGAGTGTATGACAGGGAGGTTTGACCAAGACCTAGACAAAAGCCATCAGCAAAGCCTTATCAGAGGGGACCTGAAGCTGAGACCTGAAGGGTGGCAGCTTGGACAAGTGTATGTGCACACATGTGCATGTGTACATGCACTCATGTACGTGCACACATGTGCTTGTATGTGTGGGTGTGCATGTGCTGGTGTGTGTGCACGAGTGTACATTTAATGCATGTGTGCATGTATATGTGTGCATATGAGTGTGCACACACACATGTGTGTGTGTGTTTGGAAGGACGAGGAGCTAGATCCAAAGGACCAGACACATTGAGAACGGAGGCGAGGTGGGCGGCAGGGAGCCGGGGGGCTGTGGGAGGAGGCGGCTGGGCGCTGTGGGTCCCTGCAGGGCCTGGGGTGAGTGCTGACATCAGCAGGAGGCTGAGGGAGGATACTGGGGGCAGCCCTGGAGAGGGGCAGCCCTGGAGAGGGGCACCTGGCGAGCCCTGGGCTCATTTCTCAGGAATCAAATCTGAGTCGCTTCGGGTTAAATACCGCAGGCAGGACTCATAGCATCCAGGGACCCTATTACATGCTTCGTTTCAGCAGCTGAGGCTCGGAATCAGAAAGACGGCCGAGACTGGGGTCCGACCTCTCACTGCCATCTCCAGCTTCTCCTTCTCAGCCCACGTTCCGGCCTCAGCAATGGCTGCTGTCTGGGGGGTCAGGGCCTTTCCTCGGAACCCCTTCTTCGCTTGGTATTTAATGAGACTAACCTACTATTGGCTATTCTCAGGCTACTAGCAGCTCTGTGCCAGGGCAGAGGAAGGTCTCTGGAGTTCAGATCTCGGCTCTGCCATTTAACTCCCTCTGTGACAAGTTAGCTGACTCTTCCAGGCCTTAGTGCCCTCACCTGTGAAATGGGGAGAGATGGCCCCTTCTGGGGGGCCCACACTATGATGACGGGGCACGTAGTGTGGCCAGGGATCGTGAGCTGTTGTTGCCATCACTAACTCTGGGATCTGGGCCTTGGGTGCAGATGGGGTCAGGGGCTCAGACCTTCATTTATGGGTTCTTGAGCCCAAGCTTGGACTTGGAGTAGGACAGGAAACATGAAGACTAGCATGTGTTCGAAGTAGGTGAAAGTATTCCATTCGCCTTGCTGAAAATTCAGGCACGAGAAAATAGTCATTTCTTTAATCATCCACCTGGAGAGGACCACCATGAAACATTTTAGCAAATTGCCTCTCAGTTCTTTCTTTTTTCTAATATGTATCTTTCTTTCCTTTCTTTCTTTTCCTTTTTTCTTTTTCACTGTGCCATAGGCCGTGTGCAGTTGCTGAGAGAGGGAGGGAAAGTGGGAACGTGACCCCCATGGGGCATGGTCTCGCTGCAGTCCCTCTCCTCCATCTCTCCCTTTTCGGATTTTGGACACGCATGCACATGTGCCTGGCGTGGTTTTCAAGCTACTGCATCCAGGAACCGAACTGTGCAGCTGGCGATGTGGGATCCAGCTGACTTGACCACCATCCCACAGCTGGCCCTGTTTCTCTTTTTAAGGTTGGATTAATTGCAGTCCTGAGTCATAACTAGAGCATCAATTTTGTCACAGGCAGTTTTGTTCATCTGTTGTTTTTTTATATTAATTAGGGTGAACTATCAAAAAACCAGATTATTTGAAGATCAAAAGCAGTTGATTATCAGCAATTTCATACAGTTTATCCTAATATTGATTTTATTTTTTGATAATTAGAACTCATAAACCCAACAGCCCCAAAGAAAAGCTGTGACCTTGACAGTAACCTTGACAGGAAACCTGTCTGGTTGCCCTCTCCCTCTCCATCCTATCTGCCCCACCCGTCAGAGCCCTATCACCTGGAACCAGCGTTCACGACTCCCTGCTTGCTTTTCCTTTTGCATCTACGTGTCTTTCTACAAAGCATTTGTATTTATTTCTTCCAGTTTTCTCTATGTAGCTTTAAAAATAGAAATTATCTTATATACGACCAGTCCTCACTTACCCACTCAGCTGTCTAGTGACTGCTTGGACTTCCACTCGGTTCACCAGTGCAGGGACCCCTTTCCCAGTCTCTGTCTTGTGCTTGCAGTCGGTTAGTATTCACTGCGCAAGGTGTTCGCAGTCACGCAAGACTACATATTTCATTTATAAATTTGTACTTTGCCGTGCACCCACAGTGCTATTCTGAATAAATTAAAGTGATTATGCCAGAGTTATAGTACTGGGCTGTGTGTGTCTTGTTGTTTTCTGGTGGTTATCTAGTGTATGCGTTTTGCATGGTCAGCGTCACGTTATCCCAGTGTGTCACACGAGGGCCACTGAAAGCTACATACCCTGTGGTGCCAAGACATGCCACAGACATCTGCCTTTAAGCTCCTCACTTACTGACCAATTCGCTTAATGACCCAGCTGTCGCCATGTACTCAGTCATTAAGTGAGGAGTGCCTGTGTATGTGTTCTTGTCCTGAGTGAAATATGTTATTTCAATCACAGCACCTGCTCGTAAGAAGTCTCTAGAAATATAAAATGTAGTGCATATGTAATACTCCATTTTTTGGTTGGGCCACAATTTATTTATAACTTCCTCTTCCAGTTGGTCATTTTTGATTGATTTTTTTCCTTCTGTTACAAATAATGTATAGAATTTGAAGGATTTTTGGCATATTCTGTCAGATTACTTTTAAGAAAGGTAAACAGTTTCGAGACCAGCAGGTGGCGTGGTGGTTAAGGTGCTGGACACTCCCACATGGCCAAACATGGTTCGAGTCCCGGACCTGGTGGCTTCCTTTCTCAATTTCCCTCTCCCTTTTTCCTCCTCTGTGTCTCTCTCTGGTCAAATTAAAATAAATGAGTGAATAAATAAAATTAAATACATAATTATTTTAAAAAAAGAGAAAGGTAAACAGTTTCAATCTTGGCCTCCTTTTGGTGCCTCTCATTCCCAACAAGTCTTCTTAAAAATGTTGTCAATTTGATGGGAGGGAGTGGTATTTAGAATATTTCCATGATTTCTTTTTTCCACTTATGGTTTTTCCCATGAATTCTTCTGTCATGTCCACAGATTGTGTTTCTACTGGGGATTAATGTTTTCTTATTGATTTCAAATATTTCTTTATATATTAAAAGCATTACTCCTAATCTGTGATAGTTATTATTTTCCCATGTGCCTCTCAGTTTTTTAAAAATTATAGTTTAAAAGAGAGTTTTTTTTTTTATTTTTAGGTAATCAATTTATCTCAGTCTTACCCTCTGATTTTTTTCCCCACTGATTTTGTTGTTAGAAAAGACTTCTCTTTTTGCTTTTTATTATTTTTAAAATTTATTTGATACATTCAGTCACTATACATCACTACAACTCAGAAAGTGAATTTACCCAACACGAATGCACTTCACACCTGTCCAGTTGAAGAAAGCGTACACGTTATCATCATCCATTTCTGTGTCCCATAAACGTCTCTCCTCTGTTTTTCTCGATTTCCTTCTTCACGTTCCTCTTTCTCCCACTCTCTTCCAACACCCTCTCCAGTATCCATAACCATTTTCCGGAGACTTCTCTTTCTTGCTATCATGTAAGCATTTTAAATCAGGTTTTACAGTTTAGATTCTAAATACATTTGGAATTCAGTTTGATGTAGGTAGGAGGATCTAACTTGATTTTATTCCCACAAATGCCCAATTTTCTGGAAGCTTTTGTGAGTGCTTTTCCTTTCTCCGTTGTTTTCTGATGCCTCCCTTAGCAGATGATGAATGTGCCTGCCCATGCCCTGGGATGAACAGGAGGCTCAGGGATGACCTTACTGTAACTTTCTCAATCACACCTTTCACCACTCACGTGCTCGGGAGGCTGCAGTCTCGTGATGGCAGGCCTCCTCTTGCTGTTCGTCCTCCTTGTATGATGGTTCTTAAGCCTTGCTTTTTTCTTTTTTTTTTTAAAAAAAGAATGATTTTATTTATTGTTGTTATTATTTTTGTTATAGGGCATATGTGCTCACCAAAGAGAGACAGAGACAGAGACCAAAGAGAGAGAGAGAGAGAGAGAAAGTAAGAAGCTACGAGGTCTGGGTCTTGAATCATAGTTGACCATGTGGGAGTCTAACACCTTAACCACCATGCCACCTGCTGGGCCCACCTTGTTTGGTTCTTAATTCAGGAGACCTCAGATTAATTTTGTCATTCCTCCCCTAAAGACTTTTAGAAATTTTATTGAGACTGGTATACACTTACAAATAATTTGAGAACTGACACGTGAAGATTTGGATTCAAGCAGTTTGCAGAAAAAAATGGAATTAAAAGACGAGCTCAATTTAGTGCAAAAATTTTAAATACGTGCATTATTTTTTCATAATATATGTTTTCCATAAACTTTTTTTTCCCCTTTGGAGAGGTTTTTGCTATAGGGCACGTGTGCTCACGAGAAAGACAGAGAGAGACAGAGAGACAGGAAGCAAGAAATCACCGCCCAGGGGGATGGCAATGACGCAATCCCTTCTCCTCCATTCTCCTCTTGGGATCTTGGGCACACGTGCACATGCGACTGGCGTGAGTTTAAGCCACCAGGTCTGGGACTTGAACTGGGGTCAACTACATGGGAATCCAGCGACATAGGCATTATGCCAATTGCTGGTCCTTACCGTAAACTTTTTGAAGATCCCTTATATTTAGCCTTCCTATCCAGGGAAACTTAGAAACATATTTTTTGGTGTAGGTTCATTCGTTTCTTTTTAGTATTTTACCCCTCCCTTCCCCTTCTCCATGTCTCTCTGTTAATTTTTATTGCTGTTGGGAATGGAATCCTCCACCCAATATAGGTTGATGCTCTGGTTGGAAACAATATATACACAAACAAAATTGGGTGATTCAAAGAGAGTTTAGTATATGAGTTATTTACAAAGGTGTGGGAGAGAGGGAGTGTAGGAAAATCACAAGGGGCTAAAGAGTGCTCCTGGATTATTAACAGGGGCCATTTATCATCCCAGACTGTGCAGCAAAATGGGGGAGCCAAGACCAGAGGGGAAGGTTGTGAGAAGAGAAACTCCCTTCTGGGCGGGACACCTGGTGAAGATGCCCAGCCTCCCAGAGGAGATCTGTAAGGAAGCTGGGGAGCAGAAACCCCAAACTCTTGTCCTTTCCTCTGTTTTGCTGGTGCCCCACTTTGGGTAACTGCCCTAGAAGCTCTAGAAGCTCTGGAGGGTCCATCAGTGTGGTGAATGAGTCAGTGCTAATGAAAACTGAGTTTGGTTTTTATTTTGGGGACAGTGTGCTCAAGAGAGGTGAGCCTGGCTCCTAGGGAAGAGAGACGGTTGGTCTAGACCAGTTGTGGTGACCCCATTTCCCTTTGCCAGTGGTTGGGTTAGGGATGGATGTGTGATGTGGGCACCTACTTGGACTGTTGGGAAAAGTTTTCCTAATTTTGGGAATTCGAGTATGTCTATACGTGGAAGTGAGGCCTTGAGCCCTCCATGTCAGCCCCCCTGAGGCCTGAGAATAAGAGCCTGTGAGGCAGAGATAACACCATGCAGACACACGCACAGCTAGGCTTGCCCGCTCTGGACAACTTATTCCGTGAGGTGATGAGCCCCAGCTGTCAAAAGGGGGTTTTTACTTGCAACCAAAAGTATCATAACTTAGAGCTTGTATTCTAAATCCACCCATTTGTTGATTCACTTATCCAGCGTGATGGTTCGTTTCGTGTGTCAACCTGACTGGGCCACAGGATGCCCAGATAGCTGGTTCAGCACTATTTCTGGGCATGTCTATGAGGACTTTCTGGAAGAGGTCAGCGTTGGAATTGGTGGAGTGAGTGAAGCAGGTGGTCCTCCCCAATGTGGGTGAGTATCAGCCCATCTTTGAGGACCTGACTAGACCAATAGGTGGAGGGAGGGGGATAGCTCTGCCTTGCTGCTTGGCTTTAGGACATCTGTCTTCTGCCCTCTGTGCTCCTGCTTCTCAGGCCTTCAGACTCAGACTAGAATCTACATCGTTGGTTTTCCTGAGTGTCCAGTTTGCAGATGGCAGTTGTGGGACTTCTCAGTCTTTGTAGTTGCATGTGCAAATACCTTATAATGAATATCTGTCTATCCATCCATCCGATTGGTTCTGTTTCTCTGGAGAAGCCTGACTAACACATTCAGAAACTATTTACCGCATGCTCACTACATTGCACACCAGGTTCTGCGAGTGGGACTGGGGAGCCAGTAGTGAATTCAGTATAATGCGGCAGAAGCAGGGCCTTCAGTGGAGGGGGTCAGGTACCAGTCAGTAGGCGCTCAGGTTAACGGGCAGACGTTCAGATCTGTGGTGAGAAATGCTGTAAGGCAGGGACATGTGGCGTCTGAGCGTGCAATGGGGTTACTCTTGCAGCGATGTCAGGAGGACTTCCCTGAGGAAGTTACTTTTCAGTGGGCTCTACAAGCAGAGTAGGAATTTGTTTAGTGGGAATTGGGAGGGGGCAGAGAGGGCATACTCTAGGCAGAGGGAAAAACAGGGGCAGAAGTCCTGTAAGGAGATGAGACCTCAGGAGGTGAGGAAGGCCTGGCAGGTGGAGCATGGCGTCCAGGACTGCGAGGGACATGGGCAGGCACTGGTCCATGGGAGTGCTAGCAGGCAGACCAAGGCCTAGGGGCTTTGTCCCTGGGCTGTAGGAGCTGTTTAAGTAGAAGGTGATGCGGTCAGACTTGCGTGTTGAGAGGGCCACTATACAGGACACACTTTGGGTTGAAACGCTGCAGCAAGATTCTGTGGAACGCTGGCTCCTCCGAAGTCATGGCAGGCTGCGGCCCTTTCTGCCTCCCCGTGGGCCAACTGGTGCCGTGGGCCAGTGCGCCCACCTAGCTGCTCGGCAAGTGCAGTGAATCGTCTGGGATTCGGTGCGTGTCACCCTCTCTCTCCTTCGCTCGCTTCTGTGGTTCCCGTAGAGGCCAAGGCGGCGTAGTCGACGGATCGCAGATCCGAGTGTTTCCTGGAAGCAGGGCACATGTTCCCACTGGCCCAGCTCGGCAGAGGGAGCAAAGCGACTGCAGAGAGACCACGGCTGGTGAGAAACAGCTTCTATCAATGTGCGGAAGCTGAGCTTGGCCACTGGACTTCAAAACTTCCTGCTTATTAGACAATATTTTATCCTAAAAACAAGCAAACAAATAAGTAACCAGCAGAAGGGGGCTGTGGGCAGAATGGGAGGCCACTGGAGTGTGAAAAATATCTAAAATACTCAGCGTCCCTAAACTTCGGTCTGCACTCTGTGCTGGGAGCGGGTTTACCACTGTCTGTCTCATCTGGTGAGGTCTGGTTTTCCAGGGTTTCCCATCCTCACGGGCCACTCCTCTGGGCATCAAGGTCTCTGTTCTCAGTGAAGGCGGGTGGGTAGGACCCATGAACGACACGCGGCCAGGGCTTCGATGGAGCCGTGTGGTGCCAGGATGGGCAGACGTGTTTCTGCTGGGCAGTGTGGAGGCAGCAGGAGGAAGCCCGGACAGGCAGCACACGTGGCCGGAGTGGCTTCAGCACAGGGGACGTGAGACAACCCACGGAAGGGCCGTGATGGCAGGAGGCATTCACTTGGCCTCATGGCACACCGTGGGGTGGATGGTGTTCGGCTGCTTCTCCACACACATTCCCCAGGCCTGGCTGCCTCGTAGAACCCACCCACCTTCAGGGCGGAGCCTCACCTCCTCCGCTGCCCTCTTCCAACCCAGGTGACCCTTTCCGAAGGCTCTTTATAGACTTTGATTTGTCAAGAGGCTTTTTCTCTCTACAGAAATCTCTCACCATCTCTTGCAAATTAGAAGTTTAAAGCCTCAAAATGGCTGATTTAAGGACCTTTTAAAAACGTTTAAACAATGCAGCATTATTTTTTCTCATTGTACTCAAGAAATGTTTATTGAACACTTTTTATTTATTATTTTTTTAGAGTTTTGCTGTAGGGCATGTGTGCTCGCTGGAGAGACAGAAGCAGAGAGACAGAAAGTAAGAAATCACACTCCAGGAGGGATGGCCATGCTGCAGTCCCTTCTCCTCCATTCTCCTTTTGGGATTTTGGGCATGCATGCACAGGTGCCTGGCATAAGTTTTAAGCCATTGGGTCTGGGACTCGAACCGTGGTTGGCCATGTGGGATCTCGCGACGTAACCATTATGTCACCTGCTGGTTCCTATTGAGCACTTTTTATGTGCCAGGTGTGTCAACACCAAGGACACGTCTGTGAACAAAACAGAGAAAACCCCTTGCCCTCATGAAGCTTATATACTAGCCAGGGGAGATGGAAATAAATAGAAGTACAGAGCGAGAGCTGAGTGTCCCTGCTCTGAGCTCCCTAATTCTCCGAAAATCAGTGCTTATCTCTAGCTGACTGGGCAGAGGTCCCTAATGAAGAGCCATGAGCCAGAAAGGCACAAATGCAACATTTCCACTTACCATGTTTTATTCTAAGGAAATACACCTTTCAGAACGATGTGTAATAGATACAATGAACTATACCTCCAGAGAAGCAACTGGGAAGGCAAGGCCTGGGATTCAGTTCTTACCCGTTCCTGCAGCAGGAAGGCCAGTTTCTGCAGATCGTCACTCAGGGTCTTCAATGTGACTCGTGTGTTCAGGCCTGAGCCCACTAAAGCTGTGTTCCTGCCACACTGAGTGGATTTATGGACTTCCTCATGGGGCGTTAGCCTCAGCCTCTTCTTGCCTCTGAGCCCCTCCTCCAGCTGTCCCTCCTGTCTAGAATGCCCTGTCCTCTCCTCTCTGACTTTTAAGATTCTGTCACTCTTGGGAACCAGCAGTTAGCGTAATGGCTATGTCGCTGGACTCCCACGTAGTCGACCGCGGTTCGCGTCCTGGACCCGGTGGCTTAAAACTCACGCCGGGCGCGTGTGCGTGCGTGCCCAAGATCCCGAGAGGAGAATGGAGGAGAAGGGATTGCGGCGTGACCATCCCCCCTGGGGGGTGATTTCTCGCTTTCTGTCTCTATGTCTCTCTCTGTCTGTCTGGCGAGCGCACGCGCCCTATAGCGAAAATCTCTCTCAAAAAAAAAAAAAAAAAAAGATTCTGTCACTCTTCAAACCTGGCCGAACGTACCTGCACTCAGGCGTTGCAACACAGCACACACATGGCCTCGAATCCCCACTCAGCCATCGGCTTGGAACAATCCCTGACTTTCTCATCTGGACATGATGAGGTGCTTGTCTCTCAGGGTGAGAAGACCAGGTGGTGGGCAGGGCAGAGTGCTGACCACACGGTGTGTTCGCCAAGCCTGGGCGGGTACCCTTTTTCTCCATGATGGGCTGAAACTTTGGGAGACCTTGTGATGGGGTGAACGTGTTGTGTATGTAGTTTGGATGTGACTTGGGACTGGAGGGCAGACTGTGATAGGCGGAACAAAAGTCCCCAAAGATGTCAACGTCCTCATCACCCCCCACCACCCCCAAAGTGGGAATAGTCCCTCTCGTGTGGTGAGACAGACTGCATGGTATGATTACATTTAAGATCTTGAGATGGGAGGGAGATCGCCCTGGTCGTCTGTGTGAGCCTGGTGCAATCCCCAGGATCATTTCATTACGAGCGGGAAGCGGGAGAGACTGGTGGAGGATGCTCAGCTGCTGGCTCATGGCGGAGGACGGGCCAGGAGACAGGGATACAGGCTGCTTTTAGAATCTGGGAAAGGCAGGGGACTGGATTCCCTCATGGAACCTCAGAAGGAACATGCCCCCTTGATGCTAGCCCAGCGAGGCTGATTCTGGACGTCTGAGCTGCACACCACGATGTGTGTGTAGGTTAAGACCCTGAGTTTGTGGCAGTTTGTTATAGCAAAAACAAATGCACTGTAACCCCCGCCCCCATCTTTAGCGATCATCCTCTTCCTTCGTGAACTTGGCAGATCCCGCCGAGGCTGACTGCCTGTTCAGCGTCGCTAGATCCACTAGTTAGCTTGAGAGCCGGGGGCTCTTCCCTCAGGCACTGCTGCTGGCTAGACGCACAGGAATCTCTTGCTCTCTCGTCTAAGGTGGCCTGAATTACGGGGACAGCATACCTGGTGCAGCTGAGAGGTCAAAGCCTGGGTTGTAGACCCACACATCTGTCTTTGCGACCTGGCCAGGGTTCAGGGTCCTCATCTGTAAGTCCTCATCTAGTTCAGGCTTACTGTGAAACTCGCAGCACCTGTAGTGCCCGTGGTCATTGCTGCGGTCATTAATTATGATAGTCTGACATATTTGTGGACTTGGGACTGTTGCAGCATGGTTTCTGGTTTCCAGGGACTGGTGGGATGGAGTCCTAAAACACCCAAACGCGCTGCTCAGGATCAGTGCCCTACCGAGCAGGGCCCCCACGCGGACACATTGGTTAGGAGGCAGAGATCAGGGTGGGATGGGCGAGGGTCTCCCAGGAAGAGCTCTGAGCAGGGTGGGGAGGTGGGCAGATGCGATGCTCGTCACGGCACACTTACTCCATGTCTGCTGCTACCTTCCAAGGGCTTTGCAAGCATTTGCTGATTCATGGCTTCTAACAACCCTCTGAGGAGTGGGGATTAGTGTCCTCAGAGGCGGGGAGAGATGGGGGCCCATGGCAGCTAACAGCTTGCCCAGGTCCGGCACCTGCAGGTGTACCCTCTGTGCCTGTCCCTGCTAGTGCTTCACATTTCTCGAAGGGATCCAGGGGTCCTGAGTAGACCACTGTGAGCAGATGCTGGGGTTCCCCAGGGAGAAGAGCCACCCACCCAGGACAGGCTTAGGAGCTTTTCAGCTGAAACACCCAGCTCGCACCCTGCAGGAACAGGGTAGTGAGGAGCCAGTAGGGCTCCCTGGCGATAGCTCCGGATAAAGCTGCTCAGGTGCATTTTGAAGTGAGGCTGCCCAGGAGGTCACTGGAACAAAGGCTGCGCCATTGCTATTTCCCACCATGAGGGCCCCTGTTCCTGGTCCTGGAGCCTCGGAGTGCTCACACAGCTACCAGGCGGCTTCATGCCCCAGCGAGTGGGGTGCCTCTTAACTGAGGGGGAAAACTGGCGTTTTCTGCCAACCACCCTGACTGTTCCAGCTTCTCATAATTTTAACAAGGCATCCACTGATTCTCCAGAGAGCAGCATGGTTCTCTTTCTTCCTGTTCCCAGAGAGGGCTTTATTCTCTCCTCTTTCCTGACTGTTGAGGACTCCATCTTCTCTGCCTTTTGCGTGGGTCTAGGTGTCCACAATATCCACATGGTTTGAATTTAAGTGAATTAGAATAAAGTACAGTGCCTACAGTAACCATTCAGCGTCTCCGTTGCAGTAGCCCCTTCCAAGTGCTCTCTGGCTACCGTAGCTAACCACGTACCAGATGGCTGTCGGCCACACTACAGGACATTTCCACACCACGTGGGAGGTGGCACAGGGCAGAGCCAGCCTAGCCCATCCGTTCAGCCACGCAGCCCTTACCCACGGAGCACCTGGGACGTGCCTGGCACTGGTCTAGATTCCAGGAAGGAAGTGGTCACCAAGGAAAACAAGTCCCTTCATTCACGGCATGGCCTTCGTGGGGAGCGAGACAGTTAACAGGGGGTAGTTGCAGTGTAGAAAGGCCTAACGGAGACCAGTGCGGGTACAGGGATGGAGGAGGATGGTGAGGGGAGATGTGGGGTAGGGGTGGGGAGGACAAGCACAGGGTAGGTGTTGGCCTTTGCCTGTAAATCCCCTTCCTGCTCCCAGCTCCCTGGAAACCCAGGACATCAGCCCCCTTGCTGCACGCTCTAATGTCAGGGAAAGAAGTAGTATAGCTTCACAATGGCGACCTCTCTGTGTGGGTTGTGCAACACCTGGGGACCCTCCTGGGTGCACCTCCAACAGGGACATTCTGTGGCTCAGTGCCCATGGCGCCAAGAGAAAATGGGAACACTCGGTTGAGCACAGCTGGGGAAGGCAGGACACCAGGGAGCAGAGAATGCTGCCATAAAAGCACAGGCCCTTCTCCCAGTCCCACTCGGCTGCCAGGGAGGTAAGGTCCAGCGTTAGTATTTGACCTACTTCCACCCCCCAACACTGTGGGTTGATATTTTCCTCTTTGGGCTTGCCCAAAGCAAAAGGGGCCATGCCAGGAACTTGTCAGTGGATGAGAGGAAATGCATTACCCCTAGCCGACAGGACGAAGGGTCACAGTGGAAATGTGTATGCATCTGCCTACAGGTAGACCTTGGAGGGGAGTGACCGACTGCAGGGGCAGCTGGCAGCGTGCTGTCCTCCGCCATCGTAGGCGTTGTGCATCAGTGTCCATCTTCGGGAGCGCTTAGCTAGGGGCTGTAGCGGGGCCCCCATGACTTCCTCGGCATTTCCGTTTGAGCCAATTTCATAGTGTCTCCAGGCTCAAAATGACTGCTGACATCTGACATGGCCTCTGGACAATTATTCGCCATCAGTCCGAGCGCAGGGTTACTTCTTGGACCTTGAGGGTGTAGTTGGGAACTGGCTGGACGTAACATGGCAGAAAAATCTGGGGGGAGGCTGTGGGAATTAAGGAGCCAGCAGGGGCCAAAAGCCTCAGTTTCATCCCAGAAATACTGATGTGGGGGAAACAACCCAAGCCTGTTCTTTTTTTTTTTTTTTTTTTTTTTTTTTAAGAGGTTTTTGCTATAGGGCGCGTGCACTCGCCAGACAGACAGAGGGAGACAGAGAGATAGAAAGCGAGAAATCACCCCCTGGGGGGATGGCCACACCGCAATCCCTTCTCCTCCATTCTCCTCTTGGGATCTTAGGCATGCACACACACGCACCCAGTATGAGTTTAAGCCACCGGGTCCAGGACCCGAACTGCAGTCGACCATGTGGGAGTCCAGTGACATAGCCATTATGCTAACTGCTGGTCCCCCCAAGCCTGTTCTTTATCCTTGGTGGGATCTTTTGCTCTCAGAGTTCTTTTTTTTTCAGAGAGGTTTTTGCTATAGGGCGTGTGTGCTCTCCAGAAAGACAGAGACAGACAGAGAGATAGAAAGTGAGAAATCACCCCCCAGGGGGGGATGGCCACGCTGCAATCCCTTCTCCTCCATTCTCCTCTCGGGATCTTGGGCATGCACGCACACACGCTTGGCATGACTTTAAGTCACCAGGTCCAGGACTGGAACCACGGTCGACTACATGGGAATCCAGCAACATAGCCATATGCTAACTGCTGGTCCCTTGCTCTCAGAGTTTTATAACTAATATGTGTTGTGTGTTTACCGAACACCAGGTCGTACGTCTCAGTTCTCATCATAATCCTGTAAACTTAGCTCCATCCGTGATTCCCACGTTACAAATGAACAAATTGAGAGTCAGATTTTGAGATAATGTCTAGTCACACAGTGACTGAGCCACAGAGCTAGGATTCAAACCCCGGAGGCCAGCTCCAGGCCCGATCTCCTAATTGGGGTGGATATGGCTGTAACAGAAAACACACAGAGATGAGTGCTTATGCTGAGTCTTGGCAGACCACAACACTGAGCCAGACATTAATATCACTGGTTTTCACTGCATTTATTGTTACTTGAAGTGACACTGGTTTTCTATTTGTAATGGTGATAAAACTACCTCTAAACGCAAAGGTATTTGTGTCAAGAAAGGTGATTCTATTTAAAGAAAAAATATTGAATAAATAATTGTAAGTGTAGTATGGACGTGGTGAAACTAGTGACAGTGACATGAGCGTGCGTCATATCTCTCATCAATGCCAAGGCATAGGATCATTTGGTGGCTGCAAAGCCTGGCTCACCAGGGCAAAGGGTGCCAGAGATGAGTCTGCTGAATGTTCAGAAGGCAAATGGCTACCGCTCCTCTGTACGAGTGTCGGAGTGAGGGCTTAGGACCAGCTGGAAGAGCTGAGAGCTGGAATGGATTGACTGGCAGACATGGAGATTTATCTGCACATCTTAGAAATGGGACACTGTGGCAAAGCAGGCTGAACTGAACTCTTATCCTGGGAGCCAACTGTGTATTTTCTTTAATGAGAGTTGACATGAAGCCTTCACTCTGTGCCACTTTGTGTTCATCATCTCACTTACTCTTCACAACAGCCCTGAAGCACTCATGGTCTCATTTTATAGGTAAGGACATGGAGGCTCTGAAAAGTGAGTCATTTGTCTAAAATCACACATTTAGGAATGAGAGAACCAGGACTTAAGTGCAGGGAACTTGACTCTGAAGTCCCTACTCTTAACCTCAACGTTATAGTTAATCATGAGAACTGTTTATGCATATTCTACGATGTCTCCTCTTTTGACCTCCATTATCTGATGGATCAGAGAAGAGTTATTGATTTTCAGCTTGTTCATTTTTTCCCCTCATTGTTTGGAAAGGAGTGATGACTTCCCACCTGTTCACATGCTAGATTGGAAACTGGAACTCCTGCCTTCATTTTTGAAACATATTTTCATAGGATATAGAATTATGAGATGCCTTATTTATCTATTCATTGGTTCCTTGTTAACATTTAAAAAGTGTTACTTTATTTTCTTCTGGATTGCATGGTTTCTGATTAGAAGCCTCCTATAACATTTATCATTGGTCCCTTGTATGTAATATGTCATCTTTCTCTAGTGGTCTTCAATATATCCTCATTATTGACCCTTTTGGGGTCATGGTTGGATTGAACTTTCCTTCTCCCCTTGAAAGTAGATCGGCCCTAGTAGCTTGCTTTGGCCAATGAAATATGAACAGTGGGCTTAAGTGACAGTGCGTGATTTGCTGTATTCTCTCTCCAGTAGCCATGGCAAATGGCCATGATGTTTACTGTCAGTCTGTAGACCCAATTTCTGCTGTGAGGACCAGAACTCCTAGATGACCTGTCAAGAACATGTGGCATTTTTGTGGTAAGAGTTGGGTATGCTTGTTATTGCAGCATAGCCCAGCCTGTCCTGTCTGATAGGCCATCTGTCCTCCTTCCAATGGAAGTCAATTGGATGGTTAAGGCCTGGAAACACAAATTATTGCTTATAAATCCAACCCGCTGACAACCATAACGATGTAGATGAGCAAGTAGGAAGATACAGTAGAACAAAAGAGAGAAAATAACCAACTAAACCTACAGAACTCTCACAGCCACCTCCCTCATTTTGCAAATAGCAATAGCACTGCTGGGTAATTAAGATGCATAAGCCACCTGACATTAAGCAGCCTTTTGTGAACTGTTAATTAAGATTTAATCAGTCACATATTTTATTCTTACTGAATTAGAAGATTAGTGTTAATTTCTGGCAGGGTTCCCTTACTCCTTGTTGAAGGAAATCAATGTATCTGAACATAATTTAACGAGAAGAAGCTGGTACCATGGTGAAAACAGGCTAGGGAGACATTATCTTGACATTTTAGGTAATTCAGTAAGTCCAGCAAAAGAGGAATGATTGACAAAGTCATTATTTCTTCCACTGAGGGGAAGAAAGCACATTTTTGTTGGTGAATTAAGCTTTTATGTGTTGAAAGAACACAGGAAGAATTAGAGATGGGGTGGATGAAGTGCTCACTGACCACCTGGCGTGTGGCTCTTCGAGAGGATCACTGGCTATGGAACTTGTGTTCCTGGCTTCAAATGAGAACAGTGACCACACAAAGCTCAGGCTGGCTAGTGTGGGCTGGTGCCAGTGGGATACTTGTTTGCAGTCCTTTTCAGGTTGGATCTGGTGAAAGCTGCCATTTGCACGTTTTCCTGGCTGGCCATATGGCAGACACTAAATTCACAGTGAAGGGCCAGGTCTATAAAGGTGAATCTGTCTCCAGAGAATGTTAGCCCCACTCCCAATTTATAAGTTCTGCAGGAGTTTATGTCCATGCAGGAATGTCCTTGAATATGTCATGAGTTCTCACTGCCTTGAAACCTTTCCCTAAGCCCATTTAAAATGCAAGAATTGGGCTGGCCTCATGGCCTGGGGTTTAAGGGAGCTGATCCCAGATGGCTGACTGCACAGTCCAAATCTTGGCCCCAATAGCTTGAAAAACAGGCCTGGTGCTTGTGAGTGCATGCTCCAAATCCCAACTGGATGGAGAAAAGGAGGAGAAGAGATTGTGGCATGAACATACCCTTGACGGGTGCTTTCTCTCTTTCCTTTCTCTAGCAAGCACAAGCACCCTCAGGCAATGAAAAATTCATAAACGAAAATACAGGAACAGTTAATGGTCAATATTTTATTTATTGTCAAATGTAATGGAGTGTCACCTGCTTATAATGATGGTACTGGGAGACTATGGCGAGGTGGGTAGAGTGGGCAAGCTGGGCTCTGGCCCTAGGTGTGTCTGGGGGAGAGGCAGGTGGGCTCAGAGGTATTAGGTATGGTGCAAGGAGGAAGAAATGGACCAACGGTGTAGTGAAGGATCAGATCCCACATGATCAAGTCATAGGGTAATGACCAAGTGAGGCCAGGAGAGACCAGCTCACTGGGCCCAGGACAGAAACGAAGGCAGAAGTCAAATGTGAGAGGAGGGCTGTGAGAGGATGCATGGGTGTTGCCTGGAGCTGGAAGCTGAGTTGTAGGAGGATGACTTCCTTCCCTCCTCAGCCATCCCTGGCCCTCTTTCTTTCTCCCTCCTACACTTTCCCCCACCATTTCTTCATCCTTTATCCTCCTCCACTTCCCTTCCTCTCACACTGTTTATGGGGAACTTCAGTGGTACAGTCCCTTCCCTCTACATGTTAGCGGAAGCAAAAGACTTTGTCCTCATGAGTCCAGTCTATGGAAGACACACACACACAATGACAGTTGTGTAGTGTTACAGTCAAATGGGAAGGATGAACACCCCTTATAGGATGGAGGCAGCTGGGAGAGGATCTGGCTGAGGTTTGAATCTGGTTGGGTACTCAGGGGCCAGCAAGTGCTGAGAGAGCAAGGGGAGGGGGCATGCCAAAGAAAGAGCAGTGTGGGGCAGTAACAGACCAGCACGCCTGATCCCAGGTGTTTCTCAGGACATGTCTGGTTCCCTGGGTGAACGCCCCTGGGCTCTCACCCGCTATGAGTACTCAGAGGTGGTGATGGAAATCCGCCACCATCATGCTTTACCGTGTAGCACGGCTTCTGGTGGGCCTCGCCTAATCCCATGAGGCCTGAAAAGCAGAGGGCTTTCTCTGACTGGCAGCAGGAGGGAGGGCGGGAGAAGTCTGAGGCATGTTGTGATCTGAAGATGAAGAAAGTCACGGGGGAATGAGTGTGGCAACCTCCCGGAGCAGAGAGGCAACTCCTGGAAATGGGGACTCAGTCCTACAACCACAAGGAACAACTGCCTGTGAATCATGGGTTCTTCCATCTTGGACCTCTGCTTGGACGATGCTGGGACCCAGCCTGTGAGACCTGGGAAGAGTCAAGCAGGGTCCCCTGGACTTCTGCCCTATAGAACTGAGAGCTGATAAGTGGTGTTGCTTGAAGCTGCCAAATTGGTGATGATTTGTTACACAGCAATAGCAGACTAACACACTGGGCCTGACTGGACCAGCATCAGACCTAAAATAATGCAAAGCTTGTTTATGGTCACTAAAGTAGATTTTTAAAAACGTAGGTTTATGTTCTGCCTCTGTTTAATGTGGATTGGTTGCTTTAGGTAACCAGGGAATAGAAAGAAAAATAGAAACTGTTCAATATGCGCATTTCCATTCTGTTGGAAGACATTTAAAAATAACACTAAGAATTTTTTATGAATATACTTTTCTCTCTCTATATATATACACACATACACGTGCATACACACGTGTGCGTACACACACATCTATCTGTATAAAGATCTTCTATCTGCATTTCCTTAAACCAAAAAATGGGATTCTGTCCAGATGGCAGCCTGGATTTGGCTGCTGCTTCCTCTACTACCAACTCTCACCCGTCAGCTTGTCTTCAGCGAAGCGCTGCTGGGCTTTGACGTGGACACAGGCATGTGTGGCTTTTACTCTGCAAGTCCCAGCAGAGAGGACGGGTCGAGCTCAGAATGCAGTGGGTCTTGGAAAGAATTTGGTCCTGAGGAGGCGAGTGTAGACCTAGAAGGAAAGCTGAGTGGATTTCCTCGGCCCAGGGAGGGAGCCTGAGAAGAAAAGTGACCATTTCTGAGACAGCCCGGGATGTAGAAGGTTTAAGAGGAGGAGCCAAGAGGTGGCATGGTGGTTAAGGGCGCTGGACTCCCACATGGCCAAGTGCGGTTCAAGTCCCAGACCTGGCAGTTTGCTTTCTTACTTTCCCCCTCTCTGTCTCTCATTCAGTCCCTCTCTGGTCAAATTAAAAGAAAGAACAAAAGAAAGAAAGAAAGTTAAAAAAAAATTTAAAATTTAAGTAAATAAAAATAAAAGGGTGGACATATTTGATTTTTTAATTTTTAGTGATGCTCGAGTGGCAAAGCAGGTCACAAACTGGGTCAGTAGGTGAAGAGTAGATGTGGACGTATTTTGCAAAGAGCACGTGAAGAGCTCTTTACTCGCCCAGATGAGCCAAAGAAACCACAGAAAGTGGGTACAGAGGTGCTCTTGGCAGCGAGCAAGTCCAAGCGGCCCAGAACACCTGGAAGCCTGCCTGCCCGTGAGCGAAGACCAAAATGTCAGTCTGTCTCTATCCAGCGCCATGAATATGCCCGGCTCGATGGGATTCTGGTGGGATTCGGGAGGGTTTTCTCCAAGAGCAGCCAGAGCAGCTGCGGAAACTAAACGTGCAGACCTCTCCACTGAGCCTCCCTGTTCCTGGAAATCCAGCCAGTGACAGGAAGGCACCATGAAGTGAGGACATGTCCCTGGGGAGAAGGGAGAGGGAGAAAAGGCAGGAGAAAACGGAGGAGGAGGAGAAAGAAAGACAAGGAGTGGCTTTTAAAAACAACATTTTGAAGTTATCAGGGACTCACGAGAGGTTGCTGGTACAGGAAGGCAAGGACTGTGAATTGTCCCCGCCTCCCTGTCCTTGCATGGCTGCATGCAATTGGACTCCCACATGGCCAAGTGCGGTTCAAGTCCCAGACCTGGCAGTTTGCTTTCTTACTTTCCCCCTCTCTGTCTCTCATTCAGTCCCTCTCTGGTCAAATTAAAAGAAAGAACAAAAGAAAGAAAGAAAGTTAAAAAAAAATTTAAAATTTAAGTAAATAAAAATAAAAGGGTGGACATATTTGATTTTTTAATTTTTAGTGATGCTCGAGTGGCAAAGCAGGTCACAAACTGGGTCAGTAGGTGAAGAGTAGATGTGGACGTATTTTGCAAAGAGCACGTGAAGAGCTCTTTACTCGCCCAGATGAGCCAAAGAAACCACAGAAAGTGGGTACAGAGGTGCTCTTGGCAGCGAGCAAGTCCAAGCGGCCCAGAACACCTGGAAGCCTGCCTGCCCGTGAGCGAAGACCAAAATGTCAGTCTGTCTCTATCCAGCGCCATGAATATGCCCGGCTCGATGGGATTCTGGTGGGATTCGGGAGGGTTTTCTCCAAGAGCAGCCAGAGCAGCTGCGGAAACTAAACGTGCAGACCTCTCCACTGAGCCTCCCTGTTCCTGGAAATCCAGCCAGTGACAGGAAGGCACCATGAAGTGAGGACATGTCCCCGGGGAGAAGGGAGAGGGAGAAAAGGCAGGAGAAAACGGAGGAGGAGGAGAAAGAAAGACAAGGAGTGGCTTTTAAAAACAACATTTTGAAGTTATCAGGGACTCACGAGAGGTTGCTGGTACAGGAAGGCAAGGACTGTGAATTGTCCCCGCCTCCCTGTCCTTGCATGGCTGCATGCAATACGACGACAGTCAGGGAGTGGACCTTGGTGCAAACCGTCATCACCCGTGTTTACATACGTGTGTGTGTGTGTGTGTGTGTGTGTGTGTGTGTGTGTGTAGTTTCTCTGCAGTTCACTCCACGTATACATTCAGGTACTGACCGACACGATCAGGTTGTGGAGCTGGGGGCCAGACGGCACAGCGGTCGAAGCAGCTCTCTGTGAGGTAGTCCCTGTGGGAGGGTTGCTGGTTCAAGTCCAGAGACCCCCCATGGGTGCACTGGGCATGAGGGTGCCTGTGGCCTGGGCTGGCTAGGGGTGGACCGTGGAGTTGGAACCCTGGTGGGGTGCTGCGCTGCTGTCCGTCTCACTCACAGAAGAAAGACAGACAGAAGAGCTTCAGAGAAAGATGCAGACTTGTTTCAGCACCACCAGAGAAGTTGCATGGGAGCCCCTTAGTCATTCCTGCCCCCACCCAGTAGAGGCACCTGAAGAGCAGAAGCCTCAGCACTCCACCCCCTCCCTTCTGGCCACCACGTCAGGTCACAGTTCCTGGACGGGTCACGGCAGCTGCTGTGCCGTCCTCGGGTGGCTCATCCTGGCCACACCACCGTCTTCCTGACACAGGATCCTCTCTTACAAATCTGTCCCTGATGACCGTGCTCCGAGCAGCTCGGAGGCTCATCTTGTGAAACTGGCTCTCTTCACAAACTGTCCCTGCCTGTTTTGTGCCTTATGGGCTGATTTTGGCAGAGAGGGCTCTTATCTTCCGGAGCCGCGATGATCTGGCTCGCCTGGACTCGGCCTTGCCTTTCGTTCGAGCATCTCAGAGTAGTTTGGAAAATAAAATGCATTTCTCTAACAACCTGTAAAATCTCCTGGGTGTTATTACTGAGAGCCCAGGGCTTTCCAGTTCCCATTTCCCAGGTAATCCCAGGGAAAGGAAGGAGAAACCAACCAACCCTCCTTGTCCTGGGGACCCCTGAGTCCTCACTTGGCACTGGTTCCCTTCCACTTGGCTTTCTGTGTTTGCTGGTCTCTCTCCCTTTCCACGCGGTGCGCTCCTGCTTAGAAGCTATTCCATGGATAGTGAAGATTCACTACTTGCTGGTATGTTGAAGAACTGCAAGTCCTGTCTGTCTGCTGTCTGTCTGTCTGGGTTTTGGCATTGCTTAGTGTGCTGCTTGGGGGTCTGTGACCACCTGCTGCATTGCCCTGGGCCACAGTCATGTTGGTTCTGGCTTGCCCACCCAGGTCTCAGGGAGCCAGGGTCTGATGAGGGGCCAGCTTGGTCATCCTGGGCAGGGGGCTCATCTTTCCACCTCTCCCCACCCTCTCCATGAAATGGACCTGCCTGTGCTGTGAGAAGGAAAGGAAAACATGAGCCATGGTCTGGCACACAGTAGGAGTTTTAGGATTAGTTGGCCCCTTACTTTTCCTTTCTGCCCCTCACTCCCAGGCAGGGGGGTTGCCCAGCCAGCCAGCTCTGGGATGAGGATCTGAGATGTTCAGTAGGGTCAACACCTTTGGGTGCGGGGTGGATGGAGGCCGTGCCGAGCTGCAGTGCAAAGGTGCCCGGGGGTGCTCTGCAGTGGGCTGGACTCCAGGCTTGCTCCCACTTGGGCGGGGGTCTGGCTCTTGCACTCCCATAACCCCAGCCACTGGATGTAGCTGCCGGACCTTGAGCAAGGCAGGACTCCTTGGCTGAGGCAGCGGTGATAGAGGCTGATGGGCAGGGCTTTCTGCAGGAAGCTCTGCTAGCCTGGGTAGTCATTTCTGCACTGCCGAAGGGGGCTCTGGGTGGTGTAGCTCGCTCAGGCCAGCCTCTCTTTGCACCACAGCAGCTCCACAGGGGGGCGAGCTTGTGGTGGGAGGCAAGCAGGACCCATGCATCTAATGGTAGGCAAAGCTCTTTATAGCTGTTTCTTAAGCTTTCTTTGATGGAGATAAAACTGCCCATATAAATAGGTGCTCGACGTGAAAATGTAGGTCTTGGTTATGGAGTATGTCGTGTGATCCATCCATCCTGTGATCACTTGTGATCATAGTGGACCACAGTGCTCGAGAGTTGGAACCCATTCAGTCTGGCCCTGGAGGTCATCATAAACATTTTCCTTATCCTCAGGGAGAACTCACATTGCATCTGCTTCCAAAGTGACCTTCAAGAGACACAGAAGACAGGATTCTCGTGCGCCTTAGAATTGTTCACATAATTGAGAGTTCATACTCTTTAATCTATCTGGGGCTGATTGGAGTTGAAATCAGACCCAGTGAATCTGGCTAGGGCTATAGAAACAGCCATCTTGTGCTCTGCTCTGATTTCTTGGCACATGAAGGCAGCAGGCCTGCAGGATGGTTCTTTACTCCTCCGAGTAGTGAGAGCAGGCTAGTTGCTCATGATTGTCTGAATTAGGTGCAGGATTCTGTGGCACAGTCTTGGTTTGGCAGGAGAAAGTATCATGACTGATTAGTAATGTCTGCCAAGGCCCACAGCTAAAAGAGAAGGTAGGCATGCTGTTCTGGGGACGTGCTGATTAGTAATGTCTACCAAGGCCCAGGGCCCAGGAGAGGCAATAGGCTTGCTATTCTGGGGACGTACCGATTAGTAATGTCTGCCAAGGCCCAGGGCCCAGGAGAGGCAGTAGGCTTGCTATTTTGGGGATATACTAATTAGCGATGCCTGCCAAGGCCTGGGTTGCAGGAGAGGCAGCAGGCATGGTGCTCTAGGGAGATGCTTTATCAGTCACTATATTGTTAGGAATCTCCAACTAGCACTAGAGAACGCTGTGGTAGAGAGAATATCTGCTTCCCAACCCAATTCCCTTCCCTCCTCCCTGTTCAAGAATCTGAATCTGAACTTCAGGGGGACTTAGCAATGTGTGGTGTCTGCTGAGGTTGCTGATGCCCTGCTGTTCGCCGTTTCCAGGCTGGTCTCGGAGCAGTGCTCTGCTTCTTCCACGTGTGTGCTGGGTGTTCCCTGCCACATTCAGGACAGTGACTTACAATGTATCAGTGAATTTGTTTGTAATGAAATAATACTTGCAAATGCTCATTAGCTACAACTTGTAATACTATAGGTTTGTGGTTACAGGCAGTTGATCTACCTGAACTCCTTGAACACCTCAGACACCTTATTCTCACTCGCCAATAAGAAAACTGGAGCCCAGAGAGGTTAAGTAACTTTTCCAGGGCCACGCAGCCTGATATTTTTTACTCCAATGCTCACATCATCTCTCTAGGTAATACTGCTGCCTCGAAGCTCGCCAGACTTTCAGCTCTTCACAACATTAATATCTCCTTTGGGACCCTCAGGGTATTTCTGATGAAGCCACAGGAAGGGGAACAATAAATGGATATCCAGAGATGTCCCAGGCACCTGCTACTTGGTGCCCAGCTGACATGTCTTCATCCTGTGGCTCTCGAGCCGTGCCAATGCAGTGGGCAATTGGCATCTCCTTGTCACGTTAAGACTCTAGGTTGTAAATAAGGGGACCAGATTGTGATAGTCCAAACACTTTGCCATGACTGCAGGGGGCATCTGGGGAAACCCCAGGGCAGGAAGGCGGCAGCACTTCCTGGGGCAGCACTAGGGCTCCCAGGGCAAGTCCTCACTCCCTGTTCTGCACCTCTGTCCCTCCTGCAGATATGTCTGTCTCATTCGCTGGTGACCAGCTTTCATCAGGTGAGTGACAGCTGCCACTCACCTCTCAGTTCACGTGGCCTCTGTAGGAGAGCGAGCGGCCAGAAGGACTGGACCCTGTCCTTCAGTGCCAAATCCCTGAGGAAGGAATCTGATTGGCTCAGCTTGGATCAGGTGACCAAACAGCAGTAGCCCAGAGATGGCTTATGCTGGGCGAATTTGGCTGATACTACTCAAACTGTGGCCTTGGAGCAGGACCCACCAGATTCCTCCAGAAGGGGGTGCGAAGCAGCAGTACCATTCCGCCAAAAGCCAAGTGACTTGGGAGAGGCCAAACGTGGACTGATTTCTAATCAGCCTCCACTGACTTGGTGGGTAGTTTTCGAAAGCCACTTAACCAGTCTGGTAGGTGATGGCAGCAGTCACGTATGTAGCATTTACACCACTGGTGGATGCAAGTTCCAAGACTGTATTTTTTGGCAGTTGTGTGGATCAGGTTCTATTACTATTATCCTCATTTAAAAAAAAAAAACCTTATTTATTTGTTACTATTATTTATTTTTGAATTTGACCAGAGAGAGACAGAGAAAGGGGAAGTGAGGAAGCAAACTGCCAGGTCTGGTACTTGAACTCCAGTTGGCCATGTGGGAGGAGTTCGGTGCCTTAACCACCATGCCACCTGCTGGCCCCGACTGTCACTCTCATTTAACAGCTGGGGAAAGAGAGGCATAGAAAGGTTAAGTAACTTACTCAAAATTCCACAGATAGGGGAACCAGCAGTTAGCGTAATGGCTATGTCGCTGGACTCCCACATAGTCGACTGCGGTTCACGTCTCGGACCCGGTGGCTTAAATCTCACGCCGGGCGCGTGTGCACCCAAGATCCCGAGAGGAGAATGGAGGAGAAGGGATTGCGGTGTAACCATCCCCTCTGGGGGGTGAGTTCTCGCTTTCTGTCTCTATGTCTCTCTCTGTCTGTCTGGCGAGTGCACGCGCCCTATAGCGAAAACCTCTCAAAAAAAAAAATTGCACAGATAGTAAGTGGTGGAGCTGGGGTTTGAACTCAAGTGGTCTGGGGTTTGAACACCAGTTCATCCTCCACTAATACATCAGGTGGGAGATGAGGGTTTGTCCCCAGGTCTGTGGAGTGGTGGTGAGGATGGACCTGAAAAATGTAGGTGAAAACCCTCAGGAAGTGACCCACAGTGACAATGTGGCTTTGTGTCTTGCTCACATGGACCAGCCCATCTGGGGTGTCTCAGTCCACTGCCGTGTTGCTAACAGAGAGACTGGGATATTTATGAACTCGGGGGTTGGAGGTCTAAGGCCCAGCGGCCCCTCAGCTGGGGTCTGCTGCGTTGTTTCGTGGGAGGGCAGGACAGCGAGGTCTCTGCTTCTCTTGGGTGTCCTGATCGCCTTCCCTCTCCTCATTGACCAGCAGAACTCAGAGGGGCCCCAGTGTAAGCTCCTAATCACTTTCCCAAAGCCCACCTTTCCACACCATGAAAGTATTGTTTCTTCTTAATAACTTCAGAACCCAATCAGCACTCACATTCTAGGGAGACACAAACCGTGGCGCCAGGCGTGCGCCCAGGACCCCCGTCAGGCTCTTTTGGGGTTGGCGGGAAGGGCTGTACCCTGATCGCTTTCCTTTCCTGGCTGTGTACCATTCTGTTCAAAGCAGAGTCCCACGGCCCACTGTGGTCCTCATTACGCTCTCCCATGGGGCTCAAGCATGCATGTGAGGTTCTGATGATTACGTCTCTTCCATCTGGAGCCTAAGAGGTATGCAATCCCCCACTCTCCCCGTGTCCAATCAGGACTGCAAAAAGGAATGGGAAAGTTCTAAAAATACAGACCGTGTGAAATCCCATTTCATGGGAGTGCAGGGTGACTTTCTGTTCGCTGGTGCTCGTGGCGATGCAGGTTGGGGTGCTGATCGGGTTCCCAGGTCCCGTTTGGCTTTTGTCTCCCAGGAGGTGAGGGCATGAAATATGTTCAGCTCTACCCCGGGACGCCATCCGCTGCCGGGCGATGTCTTGAAATGGTCAGCTCACGCCGTCCTCCCACAGGTGGTGCACGTTTCCCGGAGGGTCGGTCTTTTCCATTCTGGTTTCTCATGCAGCGTCTTGTCCATCAAGGGCACTCGGCACATCTTGGCGAATGGACAAAGAAACCAACCGTCTCTTTGCTGGCCAAAAGAAATTCGTTTTCTACCTTGAATACTCATCGCACGCAGTCGCTAGATTTTGTGCCTAGGTGTGCGATGACATCCTGTTTTTGAGTAGAAGGTCACCAGCGTCTTTAGAAAGGTGCTCGACGGGGTCAGTTGCCAGCACAGCAGCAGCACCACCGGACCCATGTGGGAAGGCCTGGGTTTGTATCCTGGGACCTCCCTGCCAGCCCTGGGCACACGTGTGCCCATGACCCAGTCTTGACGAAGGAGTCACTTCCTTCCTCTTTGGAAATAGGCGTGGCTGGGCAGGGCAGGGTTTGTGAAGCGTCAGGGCCTGTGCAGGGGCAGGGAGAGATGCCAGAAAGGCTCCCCGGAGTGACATCCCTGGACAGGCTGGCCTCTGCTGCTCTCAGGTGTCCCCGTCCCAGCCCACCTGGGAAGCCCCTGCATCCCCGAAGGGAGGCTGAGCGACAGCCAGGTCAGCTCCCTCCAGCTCTCAGGGATAAGCATTCCGCACCAGCAGAATCCCGAGCCTCAGCCTCTGCCTGAGCCGTGTGTGGTTTCCATGGACCCCGAGGCCTATCGACAGCCACCTCAGCTCCCTCTCAGCTCTGGGTGAAGACAGCACACAGGGACGCGGGCAGGAGTGATGTGCTGATGGTGGGAAGCGGGGAGGCCTAAAGCAAACCTGCAAAACCACCTCCTTTGAGCCTCCTTGCTCCTTTAGGTGACGTGGTGGTTAAGACACTGTACTCCCACATGGCCAACCATGGTTTGAGTCCTAGACCTGGCAGCTTGCTTTCTCACTTTTTCTCTCTCTGGTCAAATTAAATAATAATAAATAAAATGAAATAAAAATGGTTCTTAAAAGGGACTAGCTGCCAGCAGCTCTTCTGGAAGCTAGTCCTTCCTTCACAAATAAGAAATAACATCTCTGCACCTCCCAGCTCTGTTGCCAGACATGTTTGATGTTGGGTGCCATGTGAACTGAGGGCATGTGTAGGAGGAGCTTGCAGGGACCCACACCTTGCTGGCACAGGCTGAGCGACAGCCAGGTCAGCTCCCTCCAGCTCTCAGGGATAAGCATTCCGCACCAGCAGAATCCCGAGCCTCAGCCTCTGCCTGAGCCGTGTGTGGTTTCCATGGACCCCGAGGCCTATCGACAGCCACCTCAGCTCCCTCTCAGCTCTGGGTGAAGACAGCACACAGGGACGCGGGCAGGAGTGATGTGCTGATGGTGGGAAGCGGGGAGGCCTAAAGCAAACCTGCAAAACCACCTCCTTTGAGCCTCCTTGCTCCTTTAGGTGACGTGGTGGTTAAGACACTGTACTCCCACATGGCCAACCATGGTTTGAGTCCTAGACCTGGCAGCTTGCTTTCTCACTTTTTCTCTCTCTGGTCAAATTAAATAATAATAAATAAAATGAAATAAAAATGGTTCTTAAAAGGGACTAGCTGCCAGCAGCTCTTCTGGAAGCTAGTCCTTCCTTCACAAATAAGAAATAACATCTCTGCACCTCCCAGCTCTGTTGCCAGACATGTTTGATGTTGGGTGCCATGTGAACTGAGGGCATGTGTAGGAGGAGCTTGCAGGGACCCACACCTTGCTGGCACGTGGGCAGTGCTCCCAGATTCCCGGTCTGGTTTAGGATGTCTGTAAGCAGGAGGGTTGCTGTTTCGTTGGTTTATTTTTAGAAATAAAAAATAAACCTATCAGATAAAAGCAGCAATTCCACTGAACCTAAAAGGCTCAAGCTGTACCCAGTGCTGGACGACTCCTCCAGAGCACCTGCGGGTCAGGGGCGTCTGGATGTGGAGCCCCCTCGGCCAGCACAGAGCCATTGGCCTCTCTCCAGGAACGCTACGCAAAACTGTGCAGGATGTGCAGAACGCTGTGCAGGAAGCCCCCAACACACATACACACACACCACACCACACACTGCACACACCACACACACCACACACACCACACCACACACCACATGCACATGCCACACACACCACACACACCATACCACATACACCACATACACACACACTACATACACCACACACACCACACCACACACCACATGCACACACCACACACACACCACACCACACACCACATGCACACACCACACACACACCACACCACACACCACATGCACACGCCACACACACCACACACACCATACCACATACACCACATACACACACACTACA
>NW_006159497.1:3298044-3300705 GCF_000334495.1 Tupaia belangeri chinensis | reverse complement strand
ACCCCACAACCCAGCACACACCCCCCACACCCCACACACCACATGCACACACCACATGCACACACCACACCACACGCACACACACTACATACACCACACACACCACACACCACACACACACCACATGCACACATACTACATACACTACACACACCACACACCACACACACCACACACCACACACCACACACACCACACACACACCATACATGCACATACCACACACACACACCACACACCACACACACCACACACACATTACACACCACACAAACACACACACCACACAAAGATACCACATACATACACCACACACATACACACACCACCCACACCAAACATACATCACACACCACACATACCACATACCAAACATACATACCATACCACACACACATACCACACACACACCACACACACCACATACCAAACATACATACCATACCACACACACACCACACACACACCACACACACCACACACACACATAAACCACACACACACCACACACACACACATACACACTACATACACTGCATACACACTCTACATACACACACCACACACACCACACACTGCACACACACACATACACACACCACATACACCACACACACATCACACACATACACACCACACACAAACCACACACACTGCATACACACACATACACACACATACACACACATACACACATCACACACACACTGCACACCACACACACACACACACTGCACACACACACCACACCGCACACACACATACACACACATACACACACACCACACAGACCACACACACCACACACACATACACACATGCACACTGCACATACACCACACACATACACACCACACACACACACACACACACATACACACACTCACTTCCCGGTCTCACACACACACCGCACACCACACACACACACACACTGCACACACACACCACACCGCACACACACATACACACACATACACACACACCACACAGACCACACACACCACACACACATACACACATGCACACTGCACATACACCACACACATACACACCACACACACACACACACACACATACACACACTCACTTCCCGGTCGACCTCGCTGGAGGAAGTGCTCCTACCTGCTCTGCGCTGAGACTGAGCCGCCTCTCCACTGCGGGTCACTGAAATGGACTCCGGAGAGCAAAGCCCTGTTCCTTCTGACTTCTTTTCCGTCCTTGCTCCAGGGAGAGAGAGAGACTTCTGAGTGACCCAGGGAGAGGCTGCTGGGCCGAGTGCTGGCCACCGTTCAACGTAACGGTCAGAACAGACTCTGGGAAAGCAGGCCTGGCCACCCGCCCCACAGCGAGGGCATGGAGCTCAGAGCCCCAGACACTGAACGGTCAGAACAGACTCTGGGAAAGCAGGCCTGGCCACCCGCCCCACAGCGAGGGCATGGAGCTCAGAGCCCCAGTCACTGCAACCAGGGTGCCCCAGTGACGGGGAAGTCCTGGCCACCCGCCCCACAGTGAGGGCATGGAGCTCGGAGCCCCACAGTCACTGCGACCAGAGTGCCCCAGTGATGGGGAAGGCCTTGGTTCAAGGCATTCTCCTGCCTGCAGTTGCAGGCCCCCTCAGCACCCCACTCTGTTCACAGACACCCCCCGTGTCTTCTTGGCCCTCCCTTCAGGTGTCTGCGGCCCCAGCCCTCTCCCACCTCCCTGCCTTCCCGATGTGCCCAGTGGAAGGTCGGGCCCTGGGCGGTACACTGGGGTTTTTCAGAGGACTGGGGGCAATCCAGTGTGTGTGTGTGTAAGAGGAGGCTTACTTCAGGTAACTGGCACACACAGTGACAGGTGAGTCCCAGATCTGCAAGGTGGTCGGCAGGTGGGAGGCCCAGGAGAGGCCGCCCCACAGCCAGAATCTGGCTGCACCGCAAGGTCGCGTCTGGCACCAGCGTCTGCCTTAGTGGGTGAGGCAGCCCTGTCAGGCAGGGCGGGCTGGTCTGCAGACTGACCTGCTCCCATCCCGAACTGCCTACTGGAAACATCTGGAATAACGTTGGGTGCAGGAAGTTAACCATCCGGGTTGGGAGCTGTGGTGCCACCTGGGACGCCGTGCGGGTGGTGGGTGGCTTTCCTTGTAGGCCCTGTCCCCTGGGGAGCAGAGAGCAGAGGAGCCTGGGGTGGAAGGGCCATCTGGGTGTGTACTGCGCGCAGAACGACACAGCCGTGGACACGGGCTGAACTCGCCCAGGCTAGAGTCACGCCCCAGAGAGAAAGCAGCCCGTCACTGCTTGATTTCTGGAACAGTCATGACAGGCTGAAGTGCCTGGCGCGGTCCCTGGCACTCGGTGTCACTCGTGTGTAGCTGAACGAGTGAGTGGCCTGGTAAGTAGCAGGTGTCCCCGGCAGAGAGGAAGTCCTTTCCAGCGATGGTTGGGGAGCAGACCGAGTGCCAGGCGCCAAGCTGAGCAAAGCGCTGAGGGCCTCTACGGTGGCCGAGGGACATGGTTCCCACCCCCCCACACACAGCTCCGCAACATGGGCTCCAGCGCATGCGTCAGCTGTCCTGAGCACCAGGCAGACCGCGAACGAGCTGCTGAGGTAGAGGGTCGGGCAGACCTGCCTTGGTCTGGGAGGTCCTGGAAGGCTTCTTGGAGGAGGTGAGGAGTGGCTTTT
>NW_006159497.1:3268421-3297874 GCF_000334495.1 Tupaia belangeri chinensis | reverse complement strand
GAGCGTCTGGGCAGATGGAACTTTCCGTGGAGAGGGTGCTGGGAGCTTCGTGGGCAGGAGAAATGAAAAATACTATGCACCTATGTGTAACGATGTGCCATTGTGGGAGGGGTGCAGCTGAGCTGGGGACCAGGTCTGACAGGACGTGCCTTTGTCCCCTGGTACAGTCACTTTGTGTTTGTATGTCCCATGGACAAGGTCCTCTCTGAGGGGGGCAGCAGGACAGTTCCCTCCGTTCTGATGAGTGGCTTCAAATGGGACGTGCCAGGGAGGGTCCGCCCAGCTGGGTCCTTCAGCTCTGTTGGCTCTGGGTGGATGCGGATGTGGATGAGGAAGGGGACCTGGAGCTCGGCCCTCCTCCACCCACGCCCCTCCTGCACCCTCTGCCCCAGTCCTGCGCGGGTTCCTTTCGTCCTCAGTCCTCCCCTCTGCAGCAGGAACCTTTTTATAACGATTCGCTCACAATAATCCCTTTGCTTAAGTCAAGGGCTCCAGGGAACTGCTGGGAGGGCTGGTATGGACGTGCTGCTGGGCTTGGTCCCGGTGTTGCAGGCTGCGGGATCTCTGTGCTGTGCTCTCTGCACCTCGAGCCCCCTGCTGTTCAGAGGCTCAGGCCTCAGGCAGGACTCAGAGTTCCAGGGGGATGGCTCTGAGAGCGTGAGCCTCCCTGATCTCCACCATTTGCCTGATTCTCGGGGTCCCGCAGGGTCCTGGGAATGTGATCTGCACAGACCCAGTCAGGACTCCCAGTGAGGGCAGCTCTGTTCCCCTGCCGTGTGCAGGGGAGTCATCGCGTGTGCGACCACGTCCCTCGCTGAGCTCCCAGACGAGGTGTGCATCGTGCAAAGGTCTGGGTATTTCGGCCCTGCCTGGGATGGGCCTTTCTCTGTCCTTCACAACCACCACACCTGCGCCACCGCACTGCCATTCTGGTGTCATTGACAGCATGTGGCATGCTGTGATTGACAGGCGGTCAGATTCATTCAGTTACACTGGCCCCTTCTGTGGGCCACAGCCTGTGCCAGGGCTGGGGCTGCGGCTGCAGCAGAGCATGGGCCAGACACAAATCCTGGCCCTCCTGAAACCGACACCCCGTGAGGCTTCCTGGAGGGCCTCCATCCCGAGAGTGCCAGGCAGCTCTGCACTGGGGCAGCTCTGCACGTGGCTGCCCGTTTAGGGAGGTGGGGAGGAGGCTGTTGTATTTTGTGACTTCGCATGATGAGTTCTGGTTTTGTGTCTAGAGGCTCCACGTATGCGTTCACTCATTCAATACGAATTTACTGGACACCAGGGTGGCCTCTTGTCATGTCTGCTTGTGCCAGCATAGGAAGGAGGCAGGAGGAAGTCCCTCTCTCCATGAAGCGTTGAGGCCAACCAGGAAGGTGGGTGCCAAGCAGATGGTCACAGCTGTGGTCACTAAGGAGACGGCAGCAGAGGGGGCCTGCCCTGGCCTACCTTGGGAGTGAAGGGAGTCCCCTTAGAGGAAGTGACACCTGAATGACAAGTAGGCTTGGAGGGGACCAATTCAGGAGGCACATGCCAGTGCAAAGGCTCTTTGGCTGGGAGGGACTGAGTGGGGTAGGAGTTGGACAGACAGTGAGAAGGAGAGGCAGCTGGCGTGAGCCCGGGAGGCGAGGGCAGGTCAGAGAGACGCAGCAGAGGGCATCCGGAGGCCCCGGGAGGGGCAGAGCATCCAGCAGTGGGAGCGTGGTGGGCAGGAGGGCTTCAAGATCCTGTTCAGGGTTCAAAGGGCATGCCCGGCTGAGGACGTGACATCTGCCCTGTCAGGTAGGGTGACTTCTGATAGCCAGTGGTCAGCGCTCAGGGCCAGCCTTGCCTGGCCATGATTTCTGTGTTAGCCTTTTCTGTGTGGACTATGTGCGGGGCCAGGAGGGACACACCCAGTGCTCCATGTGTGACAGGTGCTCTGTTAACAGGGTAATGCGGGCAGCCCTGACACATAGCATTCTTTAAAAATTGCCCTGATATAAAGGAGAAATAAAGAGAGACAAGTTATAATAGAATCATTTGGGGCTCATCTCACAGCTTGGCAGTTAAGGGAGTCGGATCGCACACGGCTGCCCACACTTTGAATCCTGGCCCTGTTGGCTTGAAAAACACGCTGGGTATACATGTGTGCATGCCCAGAATTCTAACAGGAAGTGGGGTGGAGGCTAAAGGATCGTGGTGTGACCACACCCCATCGGGGGTGACTTTTTCTCTCTCTCTCATTGGCAAGTGCATGCACCTTCTCGCAATGAAAATTGATCTAAAAGGTCTTGAACATCATTTAAAAAATAGAATAATTTGTACTTCAGTGTACACATGCTCGATGATGCTGGAGTTATCTTTTTCTGATGGATACTGGGATTTGAGAAGATGGTAATATCCAACTGGGAATAAGTGATTCTCTTCCTGCATAGTGACATTTGGACAGGAGCCACACAGGGATACCCTGAGTACAAAGGAACATGGTCACGCTCACTGCCATGGCTACCGTGCCTATGTGTCCTGGTCATTCGGATTGTGTTATTGACAGTGACTTGATTTTCCAAAATGTTAAACAGCCTTTGGTAAATCTCTGAACGGCACAAACTACAATCTTCCCCTTAGATGTATGAGAAATCCAGTGTTTATTTCAACTGTGTAAACATACACTGCATTTGCATGTAAATAGAGTTAGGATCTAGATCACAATAACTCGGGATAGTCTTCTTAGTATTGCTTGCTCCTGAGTCTGTAGAACATGGGGAAGTCCTGTGTGGGTTCGCCCTTACTCGCAAGGTGCCTGGCCTGTGCTCTCACAACCTCAAGGGCCCTCTGTGCTCCCAGAGGGCTGTGACATCCAGCATCCTCCCCGTGGAGGTTCAGAGCTTCCCCTAGGGGGCAGCAACCTCTCCATGGAGGGCCTTAGTTCCAGCTGGACTTGAGTCCTCTGGTGGGTGAAGAAGGGGATGTGCCAGGAGGTGGTGGGGTGGTTAAGGTGCTGGACTCCCACATGGCCAACTGTGGTTCAAGTCCTGGACCTGGTGGCTTGCTTTCTCACTTTCCCTCTCTGTCTCTCTCTGATGAGCACATGTGCCCTATAGTAAATTAAAATAATATTTTTTTTTTTTAAAAAGGGGGATTTGGGGTAGTGGGTATAGAGAAAGTTATCCTCCTAGGAGGAGAGAAGGAGGTAAGTTCTGGCTGCAGTTGGCCCCCTCAGACATAATGAGAGGCCTCTTTTGGAGACTGCCTAGCACTGAAGCTTTGGGGTTCAGGCCAGCGGAGCCCTTCCAGGGCTCGCCTATGTAGAAAAGAACTGAGGGGGTTTGCACAGGGAGGTGTAGATGCCACAACCATCAGAAAATGTTTTGTGTCATAAATCTGAAAACCTCAATTCTGAGAGCATGCGACAGAATCAAATTAGCCTATAAAAATAAAAACATGGTTACAGCAAACATGAGCTGAAATGGGAGAAGCCCGGCATCACTGCTAACCGAATTAGTCACCGTAGCAGCCTGGCTGGCGCTCTTGGCCGCCCGGTGCCTCTGCCGGCCTCTGTAATTTAACTAGAAGACGCACCTGTGTTTCTTGTCCATCATTACCTCTCGTCTACAGCTCTTCACTGGTGTGGCTCCGATTTTCTATAATTTCCCAATGTATAGTCTTAGCTCACAACTGGGGAGATTTTGTTGGTTTTCACTCTTTTCTCCTCTAGCAAAAATAAATGGGCAAAAGGAAAAAAAAATCACTTTGCTGTTTTCTGTCATTGGAGAAGGCGTGGCAGGTCAGTGAGTGATGGCTATGGGTGCCCAGGCTCCAAGCTTACGGCAGGCCCCCCTCTCAGCTGTCAGTCAATGTCCCCCTGTCACCTCCATAGACTAACGAGGCCTGCATTTTTTCCTGCCTCTTTGATTCTCTCGGATGGGTTGTTATGGTCTGGGAGGAGACTGAGGCCATCTTGAAATCTTGACTTCAGACCTATACGCTGTTGGAATTTCAGGGCCTGCATTTTTTGGGCGGGGGGCGATGGTGGTGAGGGGGTGCTCCTCACTTGTGCTCTCTGTCTGTTCTTTCCGCTCCCTGCGGTGGGTGAGCACTTGAAGCCACACGTGTGTTCCACGCGGGTGCTCTGGGCAATTGCCAGGGTCTAAGGATGCGGATTTTATGGTTGCAGCTCATGGTGGCTTGAGGGGCAGGATTCCAGCCCTTGCCTGCAGAAGGAATTGCAGCTCCTGGTGGGCTTGACTGACCTCCAGTCTCTGGCCAAACGGAAGGGCTGAATACCTGATGGCTGAAAGGAGAGGGCAGGTTTAAAAAGCAGCAACTACTTATTTCTCCCAGTTAGGGACACAAGGTGTGCTTTTGCCACACCCTTTCTTCTTCAGCATGGCACTTGCCGTGATTTGAAGAAGGTATGAATGAATGCGCCATTTGACAAATAACTGCTTCCTCCTCCCCGTCCAGCGGAAGCCCAAAGGTATCAGGCCTGTCTTTCCAGCGTCTAGCTTGCTGCTGACAGGCACAGTAGGTGCTTGATAAAGAGTCGTCGCCAGGGTGGATGAAGTATTTTAAAGACAAAGATATTGGGAAGAAGGAAACATTGCACCTGCACCAGGCGGGGTGTGTGGTTCTCAGCCCTGGGTGCATATCAGAATCACGTGGGGAACCTTGAGAACCATTCCTGGGTCTACCCCAGACCAGTCCAGTCTGAAATCCGGGCTGGGGAAAGGGTGGGAGCTCTGGCATTAGAGCTCTGCAAAGCGCCCCCACTGGCCATAGTCCGCAGCTGGCAGAGAACCTCTGGTGGAAGTCCCAGCAGTCATCGCTGCATTGCGTTTGAAAAGTACATGATGGTTGTAGAAGTAAATTGTGCATTTGCCGGACAAATCAGGCCACGGAGAAGCATCGGGCAGAAGGAGAAAAGCCTTTGGGCCCCGTCCCCAGACCCACACACCAGAGGGAACCACTTGAAGTCTCTTCTGTTTGAGTTCTCTGGGTGCGTACCTCCGTGGCTCGAAGTCGTGTGCTCATGTCCCCATTTCTCCGTTATCGGCTTAAACCGTGTCTGTTGACTCTGTCGGGATGCACTGGGCCCCGTCCCCAGACCCACACACCAGAGGGAACCACTTGGAGTCTCTTCTGTTTGAGTTCTCCGGGTGCCCACCTCCGTGGCTCGAAGTCGTGTGCTCATGTCCCCATTGCTCGGTTATCGGCTTAAACCGTGTCTGTTGACTGTCGGGACGCACAGGACATGCAGCTCATTTGTAACACCTGGCACGTCCTCCCCTTGCCTCTCCTTACCCTGACGGTGGATGGTTACATAATTAATCTGGTTTTTTTTTTTTTTTCTGGTTACCTCTATAACTTAATATAATGATACTAAACCTCTATTTCTCACCAGCTTTACTTAACGTTTCTCGGTTCTCCACCAAGTAACCTGAAAACAAGGTTAGGGCCCAGCATTGCGCTCCATCTCTCCTCCTGTCATTAATTTTATGTTGCCAAGGTTTTAAACATTTCCATTCTCTCCCAAATCTGTCCTTGTCACCCAAGCTTTGTTTAAAGATTGATTTAAAAAGAGTCAAAAAGGCAGTAAATGATATTTGTTGTGGAACGAATGAGGAAATGGTCTCAAGAGAAAGAAATGTCCTGCATTACCTGTTTCCTCTGCGGCGACTTGTTCTGTTCCAACACGGTGGTTCTGCCCTTTTGTGTCTTGGCCACCTTCGGGTGTCTGGTGGTCCTTACTTCACCATCCATGCTGATAAAGAAAAGCCACGTCGATAAATACAGATAGCTGGTGTGGTTTCCTCTGCTGAGTGCGAAGCTCGCCTCCGAGTCTGTGGTGTCTCGTGTGTGTGTGTGTTGGGGCTGCTGTCTGCCAGGCTTTGCATTAGGACGTGTAGGAGTAGACCAGGTGGCCTGCTGGTCAACCCTTCCCAAGAGCCCACGTGGGCTGGGCCGTCCTGAGAGGCAGAAAGTCCTCCTAGAGCCTCTGCCTCTCCCTTAGCAACAGAAGCCAATTTCTTTTTTTCTTTGTTTTTGTAGCTTTTTGCTATAGAATGTACACACTTGACAGAAAGTGACAGAGACACATAGAGAGAGACAGAGAGTAACAGAGAGAGAGAGAGAGAGAGAGAGAGAGAGAGAGAGAAAGAGAGAGGAAGAAAGAGAGAAGGAAAGTGAGAAACCACCCCCCAGGGGGAGGATGGCTATACCACAATCACTTCTCTTTTCTCCTCTGAAGATTTTGGGTTAATACTGATATCCTGAGTGTAGACTAAACTAATGGCCAGATAGCACGATCTAATTGTGAACCCACACATGCCTGACGTGGGACTCGCTGGGTCTCAGACTTGAACAGTGAAGTTGACCACGTGGGATCCAGCATCTGACCTACCACACCACCTGCTGTCCCCATAAATCAACTTTTTCCCCCTTTTTAAAGATTTTTGCCATAGGGTACCTATGCTTGCCAGAAAGGGAGAGCGACAGATACAGAGAGAGGGAAAATAAGAAATCACCCTCCAGGAGGGATGCCCACACCACAGTCCCTTCTCCATGCTCTGATCAGGATTGTGGGCATGCATACATATGCGCCCAGTGTGATTTTCAGGCTACTGGGTCTGGGACTCAAACCACAGTAGGCCGTGTGGGAGTGCAGCACCTTCACCACCACACCACACCACTCTTTAGTGAACACCTTTGCAGTTTCAGTGTTCAGGCGAACTTCATCACGGACAGTTGGACACAGGCGGGATCCAGGAGGCCGAACCCAGCCTTTCCGGGTCCGAGCATCATCACAGGCCCCTTGCTTGTTGTTTTGCTGGGAGTTGGGGAGTCAGGCTTTCTCTGTGGTCAGAACTCTGCTCCTTTCCTGTGTCACCAAACATTCCCTGTCACGTATCCTTTAGAGTTCACGTAACCTTCCTCCGCAGGGCTGGTGGTACCTTGGCAGTAGCCAGTTCTCCATTTCGGACTGTTTCATTTTTTGACTATGAACAGAGCTGCAATGAACAAGACGAGACTATGTTTGAAATGCCAGGAGACGGCAATTCATTGGGACCACTTACACTCTTGGCATTGAATTTTTAACTTCATCCCAGGCCAGATCAGTCTCATGATTTATTCCTGGTCAGGGAGTTTCCTGCTTTCGGTTTCCAGCTGCCCCTGTTCCTGGCAGGGCCGTTTCTTACTGTGACGTACCTGGAGGCTGCTTGGGAAGTGCTTTCTGATAGGCTAATACTGATATCCAGAGTGTAGACCAAACTAGTGGCTATACAACATGATCAGACTGTGAACTTTCACAAATTGTGGTGGGCAGATGCACTGACTTGGAATTCTGCGATGGCAACGAAGATTCTGGGGTAGACATATCATTGGAAGGAAACAAGAGGGAACTTGCTGGAAGACCCTCGTGAATTATGCCAAGAACTATTTAGGAGCCGAATAGATAAAGCCAAAGTCACTGTTGCTCCATTTGAAAGGAAATCTGTTTGTTTTGTAAAAGTAACTTGGTATATCTCTTTTGGGAAAAAAATGGTAATAATATAGCAGAAATCTTAAAGCTATTTTTAATATTAGTCCAAAGATTCTGAAAAATTCTTGTAGGGAAAAAATTCTAAAGATCATAAAAGCTTGGGAAACAAAAAATGTACCCAGTGCTGCTATAATATTGCAAACTACCTAAATCGTAAGCAACCTAAATATCCAACAACAGGTGAATGGTTAAACAATTTAAGGTATATCCAGTTGATGCAATTTTTAACATTCCATTAATAATTCCGTTTCCAAAGATTATAACACCAAAAGAATGGTGCTCTAATATTAATTAAAAATAAGACATGGTTTTGTATATGTAGTATAAATCCATCCATGTTAAAGACAATTATGCCTAGAGAAAATATCTGAAGAGATTATATCCCAGTGGCTATGTCTGAATGATGGGGCTGTGACCAACTATTCTATTCTTTTTTATGCTCTACATTTTTCAGATCTTCTTTAATGAGTATAGTCCTCCTTCGTCTTCAAAATAAATATTAAAAGAACCATTGAAATATACATTAGAAGCTTTAGTTAAGACATAGCATTGTTCATTGGCAATTGAAAATTGTATTTGCAATGTACGCTTTCCCTTCCAGTGAACATGGGTGAATATTCAGAGAGGAAGGATCTGACCACGTCTCCGTGTTGTAAGGGTGTTGGGGCACCTTCGGGGAAAGTGGTTCAGATGAAAAATAAATGAAAAAGCAGAACAGGTGCTTTGCTAGTAAGTCTATTGTTCTTCTATTACATTAGTACATTTGTAGCTTAAATAAAACATTGCATGGATCTTTTTCTTTGTGAATATTACATTTCCAATCCACAGGGATACTAAAGAAACAGAGCTGGTTAGATGGTGAAATGTATAAAATTTGGGGGAGGTTCAGGCATCACTACCCATGTAATCAACTGAGTTACTTTCCGAGTTGTCGAGGTATCTAGATAATCAAGTGAAAGGTAGGAAAGAGAGGGAATTTATTTCTCAGATAGAGTGATTCATTTATTCATGTATTTATTGAGCATCTGTGATGCGCCAGGCACTGTTTAGACACTGGACATACACCTCAGGAAAGTATCTATTGGGTTGTTGGGAAAATCATGACACATTTTTGCATAGAAAAGCATAGAAAAATGCATCATGACTTCCCCAATGACCTAATAGTAAGGCCTAAAATCTTTTTTTTTTTTTTTAAGAGAGATTTTTGCTATAGGGTGTGTGTGCTTGCCAGAGAGACAGAGACAGAGAGAAATCACTCCCTGGGGGGATGGCCATGCCATAATCCTTTCTCCTCCATTTTCCTTTCGGGATTTTGGGCATGCACACATGGGCACCCAGGTCCAGGACTCAAACTGTGGTTGGCCACATGGGAGTCTAGTGCCTTAACCACTATACTACCTGCTGGCCTCAAAGCATGAAATCTTAAGTGCTGCCTTGGCATCTTTGATCTTCATAGCACCCCGGCAGTCTAACCTGTGAGTTTCTTTGATCTTACTAGATATGCCCTCCCCCCTGCAGGAATGGCTTCCTACCCAGCTAGCATCTTATCAACTGACCTGGTTGCATCCCACTTTGTCCTCGACCTAGCAAGCTTAACCTCCATGCCAGCCCATGGAAATCTACAAGAAAGTTGGTCACATCCTTTGATGGGAAGCCGGAGTCATCTTACCCTTTTTTTTATGGCAAAGCCTGCCTCCTGCAGCCCCTTCTGGTCCCCTCTGTTCCTGAGTGTGGCCCTGTGGTGTGTGGTACCCACCTCCCCACCCATCTCATCTGCCCAGGTTGGGTATTGTGAGTTTGGCTATCTTGTATTATTTAGGGTGAAAATCCCTCCTTCACCGATGGGATGAGTGGGACGTGATCAGGATGACAAGAAAGGCAGGGAAAGCCTCTCCTCTTCAGGGCCAGCATTCTAGTGGATGCGTGGGAGAGGAGATGATAAGAAAATCATGAATGAATAAACATGTAACTCCCAGGTACACTGAGTATTGTGAAGGAAACAGAAGGGTGTGGAAGAGGATAATAGGAGCATGTAATGTATTTGCTTTGGATGGATCAGAAGAGGCCTCTCTGAGGAGATAATATTTGAGTGGGGACTTGTAGGCTGAGAAGGAGCCAGGCTTGCTTGGCCCCAGCAAGCTGGGTGGGGTAGGGCTTGAGCCTGTGGCTGGGCCTGATGATCTGGCTGGTCCCTGAGATGATCCTGGGAAAGCAGACAGGAACGGATCCACGTGGCTGCAGAAACCACGGGTAGAGGTTCGATTTTATCTTACCCGTGCTAGGAAGTCACTGGAGAGGTTTAAGCACAGAAGTGATGAGATGTGGTTTATACCTTTCAAAGATGACTTGGTATCTGGGTAGAAAGTGGACCATGGAGGAGTGGAAGTGTAAGCAGGGGAGTTAGAAGGCCGCAGTTTGGACTGGGTGGGGATGGGGAGAACGGTCAGATATAAGGCCACTTGTGTTTTAGAGGCGGAACCAGGGTCCCTTGCCAATGAACTGGACACGAGAAACACGGAAAACAGACTCCAACGACATGCCTGGGGCTTTGGATTTGAGTGACTGGGTGATGGGGCTGCCATGTAACAAGATGAGAAAGATGGGATGGTGAGGGGCCTGGGGTGGGGAAGAGACCGAAATCCAGAGTATGGTTTCCATTTGGTCCCGAGCGAGTATTCACGTGGAGGTGTCAAGCTGGCAGCTCTGAATTCTGTTATGTAGCTCAGGATAAATGCCAGAGCTGAAGAGAGTAGTTTGGCCGTTACTGCCACTTGATAGTATTTAAATAGGTTGAATAATATGGGAAGATGCTAAAATATCCAGGATGATTTATCCTCCTAAAATGAATGTCATGTTAAATGTAAGTCTTACTGTATCAGTGGATAATGTCTAATAAGAGCACTTTGAACTCCATGAAGCGCTGCGTGAAGGAGTCCACACCACCACGGCGCTGAGAGCTCTCCCAACCCACGTGATTCTGACTGTTACAGGCCCAGAACCCCTCCCCATCACACATTCACCTCCCAGTTTGCTTGCTTTCTTTCTTTCTTTCTTTCTTTCTTTCTTTCTTTCTTTCTTTTTTTTTTTTTTTTCCGGCGCGGTTTTTGCTTTAGTGCACCTATAGGGCACGTGTGCTCACCAGAAAGAGAGAGACAGAGAGACAGAAAGCAAGAAACCACATCCCAGAGGTGATGACCATGCCGCAATCCCTCCTCCTCCATTCTCCTCTTAGGATTTTGGGCATGCACGCACAACATGCCCAGCATGAGTTTAAGCCACCGGGTCTGGGACTTGAACCACAGTCGACTACATGGGAGTCCAGCGACATAGCCATTACGCCAACTGCTGGTGCCAACCTCCCACTTTTCTTAGAGCAAGCCTGCCTTTCAGCCTAGACTGAGCTTTGGAAAGGATTATTGCCAAATATTAGAAGTTTGGAAACTAGAGATAAAGCTACAGATTATCTTTGATCTAGTTGAGAAACTTTCAACCGTGTTATTTTAGTCTCATCCTGTAAGGACGAGGGTTTCTAGGTTTTCTGTGACTTGCTTGGAGGTTTGGAGAATGTACAACACCCAGTTTTTCCAGGAGCATTTCAGCTGAGACCAGATTGGAGCTCTCCATGGCTCTGGGTGAACCGTCCATATTTAATCCGCGCCACGTCTTGGAGGTGATGATTTAGGGGCGCTCCTGGCTGCAGGCTGTGTTCTCCCCGGCTAGGAGTCACATGACAAATGGACCTCCTCTCAAGGAAGCTGCGTGTATATTTGAAAAGACTTAGCTGGGTGGATGAATTCAAGGGCAGTTATTTGAATTTCGGAGAGAGAGCATGCAGTTCTCATGAGCTGCTGGGGATTAGCATGGCCTTCTAGACCACTCACTTTTTTAGTATTTGCGGTTCTTTTTTTTTTTTTTTTTGGAGAGATTTTCACTGTAGGGCGCGTGCGCTCACCAGACAGACAGAGAGAGAGACATAGAGACAGAAAGCGAGAAATCACCCCCCAGGGGGGATGGTCACGCCGCAATCCCTTCTCCTCCATTCTCCTCTCGGGATCTTGGGCACGCACGCACAAGCGCCCGGCGTGAGTTTTTTAAGCCACCGGGTCCAGGACACGAACCGCGGTCGACTACGTGGGAATCCAGCGATATAGCCATTATGCTAACTGCTGGTTCCCGTATTTGCGGTTCTTGAGGCCCAGAGAGGTTAAGTGATTTTCCACAGTCGCTCAGTTGGTTAGAACTACGTTTTCCTGACCCACTTTGCTATACTCCTCCCAGGAGCAGACTCCTACATGCTCCATCTGTGTACATATTTTCGTGGAAGTAGCGTTTCAAGAACAAATTGAATGTGAAAATATGGAGGACCATTCCCAGGGTCACGGTGGCTTGATGTGACCCGTGGTGCTGCCCTAGAATTGTGTTCTTTCGACTCCAGCTGTGCCTAGAGCCGCAGAGAACCAGGCAGTGGGTCCTAGTTGGATGATGTGCGTAATTTCAGTTTCGTCTCTTTCAGACTGTTGCAGGGAGAGCTGCAAGGGTTTGTTCTTCGACCCCTTTGTTTATTTTATTTTCTGCAGTGGGCTTGGCCATAGGTTTGAGGCTGGGGACAAAATAATGAGTACCACGCCATCCTTGACCTTAAGAACCTCTCCCCATGCTCAGGGGACATCCACATAATGAAGTAGTTACTGCGCAGAAAGAGAGGGGGCTTCCGCAGAGGTAGGCGGAGAATATACAGGAGACCCTGACCCAAAGGCTCAGTTCAGGAAAGCTTCCAGGAAGAGGGGACACCTGTCCTTCCAGGAGGCCAGCATAGCTCTTCAGAACCAGCTGGCCCTGGGAGGTGTAAATTACAGGCGTGTGCCCATTCCCCCGCTCCTTATACTCAGCCCCACTGTGTGCCAGCTCTGGCCACGCCTCACATGTATGTTTCTCATTTAATGCCCTAGCCCTCCTAAGAGGCAGGTGCTGTCATGACCCTCTGTAGTGGGTTGAATAGTGTCCTTGCCCCCAAATTCATGGCCTCCACAAACATGGAAATCAGGTCTTTGCAGACGTGGTTAGTGAAGAGTCTTGATGAAACTATCCTGGATTTCAGATAGGCCCTAAATCCGATGGCTAGTGTCCTTATAAGAAGCATAGGGGACACACGCAGGGACAGAGGGAAGATGCTCAGGGGGACACCGCGGCAGAGACTGGAGTGATGCTGGCACAAGCAGAGAAACACCAGGAGCCACTGGACACTGGGAAGGCAGGGCAGGGTCCCCAGAGCCTGGGAGGGAGTGCAGCGGGGGCCCTTGGAGTTGGACTTCCAGCAGCGCAGCTCGGAATGAGAGTAGAAAGTTCCGATGTTACAAGCCTCAAGTCCAGGCTAGTTGATGCGGACAGATGCCCCAGGAAATGAATGTCCCCCCGCCTTTTAGAGAAGGAGCAGCCAGACAAATGAAATGAATGTGTAGATAGGTCTGTTTGAGGGGAGGGTCTGGCGTGGCAGGGTCTGGCTGCAGTTAGGACTCACCGCTGAGCTGCAATCTGGGGTAACCACTCCGGTTTTCACACCTCCCCCTAACGCTTATTGAGGCCTGCCCTGGGTCAGGCAGCACGCTGAGCTTTTGCTTTGATTATTTCCTTTATCTTGAGGATTATCTTGCAAGAGATACATTGGAAAATTAGGATGGGGCTGTCTCTATTGGGAAGGATAGCAGACTGTTTTGAAGGCCTGGAGGTTTTTATTTTTTTGTCCCTGGCATCTTGTTTGCCTGAGGGAGATTTTCTACCTTGAGTAGCTGAGCAGTATGAGAGGAGCTGTCAGGCATGTCGAGCAGCAGCTCATGAAATACTTTGTCTTGTAATACATTAGTAGAGAAAACCACGGTGACCGGCCCGTTCCAGTAAATTGGTGTTAGCGCCAATGAATTGTTCTGTTTGAGCAAAGCATTATCGGCAAAGCGTGGACGTTAATGGTGACACCGAGGCTGTTGCAACTCCATCAAAAATTATAATCTCAAAGTAAAAGGCTGGAAAAATTTCTGTGCTCTGTTAATTAACACAGGTGTTCTGATCAATGTCTTTAATTGCTAGCAGATTCAAGTGTGGATTGTCGGCCTGGTGAGGCGGCAGACTGGTGGCCTCGGTACCTGTTGCTGTTGGTGACCTCATGCCAACATTTATATTCAGAGCTGGTAGCTCAGGGCTTCAGCAGTCAGTGGGTCATATATCTCGCCCAGTTCTTCTGGCTGAATTTCAAGCATGTAGACCATGTGCTAACAGCGAGAATGATCGGAAGGACAGTTGTAGACAAACGGAGCATGAAGAAAATCATTCTTATTGGAGGATGTGGCAGAAACAATTTTCCTCTGTGCTAGGCAGACGTCAACTCTGCGGAACGGGCCAGAAATAAAGATCACTTTACTGACGGGCTGTGACACGGGGGGAGGGGGCACCTGCCTCCCTGCCTAAGCCGGGATGCAGGGCCTCATGACCAAATGTCTGCGAGCAGCAGCTGAGCCCCTCAGAATGACCAGAGGGAGGTCGTGCGAAGCCAGGAGGTAGGACTGAGCAGTGGGAGGAGTGAGGAGGTGAGCGACAGCCACTGCCAATGCCAGGCACGGGACTGGTTTCACCTCATCTTCCAAAGCCACAGGACAGAGCTACTGGGACTGTGTGAAGTGGCCTTTCGTGCAGGTCTGTGATAGCTAGGTACCAACTACTGGTTTGGTTCAGCCTGTGCTATTACTGGCCCTGCTTTTCAGCCAAGGACAGTGAAGTTTAAGAAACTTGTCCAAGACATGTGCTCAGGACGGGGCAGCAGTGCAGGCCCAGCTCCTGGGAAGTCCAAGCCCTGTCCTCATCCTCCCCCTTTTTACTGGCAGATTTAAAGAGTGGGCGGTGTTGTCAGACTTGCAGAAGACCCGCTGGGTTACTCTGGCAGCGGGTGTGTGTGTGGGGAGGGGCCTGGCGGATTCCAGGAGGCCCTTCAGGAAGTCATTGTAATAGTCCAAGCAGGAGGACTCCGTGTCTCAGACCAGAGTGATGTCGTAGGGGCACTGGATGTTGGACACTGATGAGAGACATTTGGAGGTGAGAATCAACAGGCTAGGTACCAACTACTGGTTTGGTTCAGCCTGTGCTATTACTGGCCCTGCTTTTCAGCCAAGGACAGTGAAGTTTAAGAAACTTGTCCAAGACATGTGCTCAGGACGGGGCAGCAGTGCAGGCCCAGCTCCTGGGAAGTCCAAGCCCTGTCCTCATCCTCCCCTTTTTACTGGCAGATTTAAAGAGTGGGCGGTGTTGTCAGACTTGCACGAAGACCCGCTGGGTTACTCTGGCAGCGGGTGTGTGTGTGGGGAGGGGCCTGGCGGATTCCAGGAGGCCCTTCAGGAAGTCATTGTAATAGTCCAAGCAGGAGGACTCCGTGTCTCAGACCAGAGTGATGTTGTAGGGGCACTGGATGTTGGACACTGATGAGAGACATTTGGAGGTGAGAATCAACAGGATAAGGAAGTGGCCATTCTCCACCTTCCTCTCCTTCCCCTTCAAATCCCCGTGTCACACGTGCTGATGACACCCTGTACGACACTCCACGTCTCTCCACTTGCTGGAAACTCCCTGGTGTGGGGATCATGCCTCCTATTTACGGCGGTCCTTAGCCCCGTAGTAACGTCCAGTACACGGCGGGCAACCAGTATTTGTTGGATAAACAAGAGTGCCAAACAAGCCATCGGTGGGACCTCATTCAAACCCTACCTGAGTGTTGGATCCCATTTCCTCGAACCCTGGATTTGCTCCCATGGAGATGGTGAGGGGGGGAAATAGTCCCGATCCTCACTGCACTCAGCTCTCCACTTCTGCAGAATCACCCCCAGCACCCCGAAGGGCTGGCTGGAAGTTGGCAGCCTGTTATTCAGCATTCATGTTTATAGGGTGACATGTCTTTATCCGTTGAACTCAGCTAATTTGGACTGTTGCCACTAAATTTTTCTGGAGTCTTTGCTGAGGAACACACTGACCAGTACTGTGTGCTAAATTGCTTCCAAACTGTGGACGTCTGTCATCCTCCCCAGCCCTCCCCACCCCCTGGGTTGCTCTGAGCCAGAGCAGTGAGAAAGGACATTTAGTTAGAAGAATCTTTTTTGTTCTATCAAGTAGAAGCCTCTTTAACAATCACACTGCTTTTTGCTTTTTGCTGATGGATGTAAAGAGTTTTTAGAGTAAACCCTTACGCTGTACAAGGCCCTCTTGGAGATGCCAGGATGGTACTGTACCCTGGTAAGACAGTAAGGGGGAATGAAGGAAGATGAATTTTGCCGGGAAGTAACAATTCCCACTGATGAATTGCGTCAGAGGGACGATAGAAGTCAAGTAACTGACACCCGAGTGGAGACGTTGTCAGGCAAAAGGGACAGTGATCCAGTTGCTGGTTCCTGTTGGCAAAGCATCAGGAAAGGTGCCGTTGCCTCAAGACACTCAGAAAACACAAAGAAGGGACGTTGCTTCCTTGGGGGAGGTGGTAGCCATTGCAGAGAAACCCAGGAGCTCCTAGAACAGGAGTCCTCACTGGAAATGTTTCCTTTCTCTGTTGAAAATGGGTTCCCCCCTCCCCTTTGTAATCAGAAGAATGAGAGAGAGAAATAAAGAGGCGTGTTCTCAACAAGATCTTATGCTGGGGTGCCCCTGAGCCCTTCCAGACAGCCAGGCTCATGGGTGCTTGTCCCCACGGACAGGTGGGCTGGGGAACTGAACCCCCAGTCTTCCATATGGATCCAGCATTGCTTGAGCAGCACATTACTGAGGCCTGCCTGCTTTCCTCTGTTCATCCTTCTCTGTCTGTAGAAACCAGGGAAAGTTCGACCTCTTTAGCCTGCTGGGTGGCCCTGGTAGTCTGTGCACGTGGTCCTGGGGCTATGTTGACTCTTCCTCCCCGGAAATGGCCGCAGATCGCTCCTGCTGTCCATCCCCATGGCCAAGGTGCCAGTCTAGGCCTCCCTGCTGGGCTCAGTGTGGACGAGGGCCTCTGGCACCTGACAGTGTGGTCTTGGTGTCACTCAGACCTGGGGTCGTGTCCCGGCCCGTCTGGAAGTGGCCCCACCTCTCTGAGGCTCCCTTTCCTTGTCTGCAGTGTGGATTCATAATGATTTCTGCATAGACCTCCTGTGCAGAGTAAACAGACAAGTGACTTGAATCCTTTAGCACATTTTCGGGTACATATTAGCACCCAATAAATGCTAAATCTCCCCAAGACAAGCCCTGCACCAACAAAGGCCGTAAGCCCAGCTACAGCCGGGATTCGTCTGGCCTCTGCCCTCAGTGGTTTCTCCTGTCCCTCTGCAGCCGCCCCACTCCCACCTGCAAAGCTCTTCCCTTCGAAGCAGTTGGTCCTGCCTTCCCCTGGGTGAGAGCAGTGTACGGTCGCAAGAACTCAGGCTGGAGTTAGGTGTGGGTTCAGATCCTTCCCAGCCGTGTGACTCTCAGCTGGCTACTTCCTGCTCTGGGCCCTTCTCTCTGCATCGTGTGGTCTCTCTGCTTCCCTCAGTCCTTTGGCAGTATCCTTCTGCTGTCTCTGCAGCTGGCAGTGACCAGGCCTTCCGCACACCTCAGGGTGACGTAGGTTCACACTGTCATTGTCTGCCATGAGACTTTCTGTTCAAGTGCTCACCACTCCAGTGAGGGCCTCCTCTTGCTCATTCTGGGCAGAGTGACTGTGATTGGTTGCTCATCAGCCAATGGACTGGCTCCCTCTGGGTCAGGTCTCAGTCCCTGTCCAGTCGTTGAGGCTAGAGGTGGAATCAGATGGCGCAATGCTGGGGCCTTGAAGTGTGTAGAGGCCATTCCTAGGCAGTGGGCTGGATGTGCTCTTTGACATCCTGTTCCTAAATTTGAGGGTGTTTAGGTTGTGAATGGGGGACAGCCTCTTTTTCAGAGATTCTGAGAACTAAGCCTCCCTTTTTCAGCCATGAAAGGTAATGAAGTTAGACATGGGCACTGTGGGTTTCCAGCTTTTCTACATCTACATCTGGGTTGCCAAAGCCTTCGACTCTAAGCCATCCTCCAACTCACCTGCTCGCTGGGTCACACGGAGAAGGGGAACACCTGTGTTTGCCCTGAGACAAAAAACCAAAATAAGGTGCATTTGGGACACCGCAGCACCAAGCGGGACTGCTCGCTGAAATATAGCGGAGAGCTAAGGAATAAACTCTTCTCCTGTGGGCTGTCATGCACAGCATTTCCACGAAACTCTCCTCGCAAAGAAGTCCTCTCACTAGCCAAGCCCCACACGCCCTTTTTCCTGTGTGTCTCTGGCACAGGCCAGGAGTAAAGGTCCCATGGAGGCTCAGTGGGTACTAGGCCACAGAGCTGGAGGCCCCATGCTAGGTGTGGTCCCAGTCCCCAGCCCAGGTAGCCTGAAAACAGGCCAGATGCATGTGCCCAAGGTCCTGGTGAGCTAGAGGACTAGATGAAGAGGGTCAGGATATGACAGCCCCGCTGAAAGTGCATCTCTCTCTCTCTCTCTCTCCCTCTCTCCCTCTCTCTCTCTCTTCCTCTCTCCCTCTTTCTCGTGAGTGCATGCGTTGTGAATACAAAACATAAAAAGACCCTGGGTAACTGCATGGGGCAGGTGCACATGGGCAGCAGCCTCTCACAGCTGCTGAACGGGAGGGCCCTGGCCCTGGCTGTCTGAGCTCGCGTGGTACGTTCAGCACCAACTGTGTGCCAGGCAGCGCTGTCGGCATCTGGGCACACCAAGGAGCAGGGCAGCTGGAGCTCTCTGCCCTCTAAAACATTTACGCCCACACCCGGCGTGGTCCGCCTGGGACGCCTGGACGCCTGCAGCTTGAAACGCGACTCCTCTGCCTCTACTGCAGTTGTAGCCAGGCTAGCCTCCCTGCCACCACAGGGCCTTTGCATGTGCCACCTCATTGCCCGAAATGCTCCCCCTGCACCTCTTGCCGTAAGTGACTTCCCCAAGGAAGCAACGCCCACAGCCACCCCTCTGCCCTGTGGTCTGCCTCAGACTCTGTTCTTTTGCTCTCAGAATCGAGTGGTTCTCCTTCACAGTAGCACAAACCGCAGTTTCTGTGTAGGGGGCATCCCCTTTCTCTTACCAGACCCTAAATGTTAGAAGGTCCAGAGAGGTTAAATGACTTGCCCAAGATCTAATGGGTCATAGTCTAGATTTGTCTGGCTCCAAGCTATTCATGCAGTCTAACACGGAGCATATGCCACCTCATTGCCCGAGATGCTCCCCCTGCACCTCTTGACCTAAGTGACTTCCCCGAGGAAGCAACGCCCTAGCTCTGTCCCTCTTCCCGTCACTTCACCCAAAGCTGTGCAGAGATACTAGGAGTGGCTGGCGGTACTGAGGTCCCCTGCTTGCTGGGCCCTGGGATGGGGACATGACCTGCGTGCACTGGCTACTTGGATCTAAGGGCAGGAGCTGGAATTGACCCCACTGCACAAATGAGAAGGGCGGGGGTCAGCGAGGTGACATGCCCCAGGTCTCACAGGCAGGCCTTGAGCCTGGTCCTGCCGAGTTCCCTCTGGCCATTGTAGCTTGGTGCCATCTCCCTCCTGACACGCTCACCCTGAAGGAGAGTATACGTGCTAGCTCATTTTTCTGAGTCCTGGTTACATAAACAGCCCCTGGGATTTGCAAAGGGTTCCAGGGAGATGAGGGATCGATCTGCTGCAGGTTTATTGTGCGTTGATCTCTCCGTTCTTGACATGTACAGATCCCAGAGAGTGTGAGTGGGTTTGGAGGGCCCCTTCTATGGCTCTTTCATGCTGGGACCCTGCTGTGGTACAACCAGGGAGACTGTGGGGAGCCTCCTTGGCATCAAAAGACATCACGCAGCTGGGAAGCCTGCACCTCGCTTTCTTCCTTTGTTCTCCAGGGTGTGCTGTTCTGCTTGGATTTATGCAAATGGTTCACAGAGGCCTCTGAGTGCCAAGGAGCAGAGAAGGGATGGAGCTCTGACTCAGGGTCGGGGGAACTTGCCACTGTACCTGCTCTGCACCAGGGTCAGGCTCCGAGTGGGGAGCGGGGCCTTGGGTGGGGATGCTCTGGGACCTGTCGGAGCTGGAGGCGCATCAGGTATACAGGGCCGGTCAGGGACACCTGAGGGTTTTGGGTCAGACCTGTGCAGCACAGTAGCCCACAGAGGCCAGCCCAGGGGAGCCTCTCTGAGCTTTGGTGTCTTCGTTGGCACGCAGCCCGGCCCCTCAGCATTACTGCGGTGGTTGCAAGAGGTCACATGTCGTCAGTGTGGTGGTGGGCCTGGTGTACGTGGGCACTCAGCGGCAGGTGTGCATGAAAACATCCCCCGAATGGCGTCCGGAGTAAAGCCTCCTGTCGATTCCCGTTGAACAACCTGATTCTGTCTGGCGTGAGCTCATCGAGAGAGCTCGTCTCCCTCCGGTCCAGTTGGTCCCCGTTGCTAATTTCCATGTCCCATTTAATTTTTCCCCCCTCTCCACTCTGAAGAGCAAGATAGCCTGCCGAACGGCCAGGAAATGAGCGGCAGGAAGGGGACCTCTCGGAGCACGACGGTTTGTAATGACCCATCAACAGGGATCATCTCCGCGGTGGCGAAAATAATGAAACATTGATTCTCAGAACCTAGTAAAAGTCAGATTTATATGAGAATGTAAAAAGCAATTAGTCTTGATTGAAACTAATTAGTGTTTTCCCCGCATCCTGGGACAGTTCTGATGGGGAGAGTTACTGGAAACCTACTATGTGCAGCAACTTCAGAGGACGTGGAGGTGGGGAGGAGCCTGCTCATCACAGAGGCACGTGCTCTCCTCGGAGGGAGCAGATGGAGGCAGAAATGACCAAGATTTCAGAAGGAAGTCAGTTCCACAGTAGAAAGGCGAGTGCACTGAGACGTGGCTTCCAAGAAGAGAAAAACAGCATTCCGGGTTCACAGGTGGACTCTGCTCTTGGCCTCAGCTCTGCATGAGCCATCGTCACCCACTGTGGGGTTCTTCTCTCTGCTCCAGACCACTCGGGTTTCATCCTCGGCCCTTGAATTTTAGAGCTGGGCAGGCTGCAGCATGCTCAGGACCCCAACCACCCCCTGCGTCCTGAAACCAACGCCTTCCCGTCTCTGGCTGCTCCGAGTCCAGGTTGACGTCGCTCCCGGGTGATCCTGAGGCCAAACTCACCACTTCACTCACAAACCTGTCACCCCCTGGTTCCTTTTCCAGGTTCACATCGGCTCCATGTGTACAGGTCCCCAGTAATTGATTCCACAGTCACTCTGGCTCCTCCATCATCCCACCTTCCTCCTCATTGGCCTGAGGGTAGTGTAAAGTTTACTTTTCTGCTGTTGCTGTGAAACTTGTCAGAGGTGTGTACACTCGGAGGAAACACGTGAGAAAGCAGCCCTAGTAGGGATGGCGTGCGGTCTCTCCCTCTCCCTTTTCCTTTCAGGATTTTGGGCACACATGCACATGTATCCAAGCATGTTTCTCAATCTCCAGGATTCAAAGTGTGTAGTTGGCCATGTGGGATCCACCGCCTTTCCCACTGTGCCACTGGCTGGCCCTAGAATTTACTTCTTAAACATCCTTTGAGACATACTCTCCCCTCCCCCACTGGCTTTTCCCCATGATTATTAGTAACATCTTCAAATGGAGCCTTGCCTCTCACGTCCCCTGCCCACCGCCTGCCCCACACTGCTGCCAGGGACTTTGGCGTAAACCAGAAACCTTCACTCTGTCCCTGAGATGGTTCCGCATCTCAAGACCCTCAGGTGATTCACTGCTCATGGACATTTCTGTAAGGCCTCCTGCAATCTGGACTTCCTCTGCTTCCTTCTCACTTTGTTCCTTGTAGCTAGCAGCTTCCGCCTCCGGTCTTATTTTTCTATCAATCCATCAATCACCTATCCATCCATCCATGCATTTATTTAGCTGATACGTACTGAGTTCCTGCGATGTGCCAGGCACAGGGTGGGTGCCAAGTTTACAGCGAAAGGCAAACAGACATGGTCCTCGACCTCCTCGAGGCTGCAGTCCAGGGCAGAGACTGGCAATAACCAAGTAGGTAATTAATCCCTGCGTGTGAAAGGAAAGCAGGCTGGTACGAGAAGAGATGACGGGAGCAGAGAGGTCACGAGGACACTGGGTTCAACACTTAGACTCACAGAATGCCCTAGCACGCTTTCGCCGTGGAGTGCTCTGGTGGCCGGAGGGTGGGAAACCTCGCCTGTCCCGAGGGCAGCATCAGAAGTCGTCTTCAGCTGCAGTCCTTGGAGCCCAGCTCTGGCAGGAGGCGACGCCACGCGGGGAAGGTGTGTCGCTCTGGCTCAGGAGCTCTCGCATCACAGAGCCACCGTCTCTTGTCACAGCCCCATAGGGGAGCTCTCAGGAGCCCCACCAGGAGCATCTTTGCAGAAGAGTGGCATCCAAAATGTGGCACCCCGTGGGTACTCAAATTCAAGACAGAAAGTGCCCGTGAGAGGCTAGTTTTACCCGAGCAAGGTTGCCTAGTAAGATCATTGACATACTAGCCAATTAGGTTACCAAGGAAACAGTGCCAGGAAGTCAACGGCAGGTTAAGTTCTCATGCGGGAGAAAGGATTCCGCTGGGGACTCCCTCGGGGTGCTCGGGGAAGGTGAGCTTAGTTCCCAAGCAGAGTAAAGGTGGGAAAGCGTGTCACAGGTGGGGGAAGAGAAAAGGTGGAGCTTGTTCCAGGAAGGGTGGCCGAAGTCGAGGGGCGAAAGGGGGTCTGGGAAGACAAGGCTAGGTTGGCGGCAGAGGCCACACTGCCAGCCTGTGTGGGGAGTTAGAGTTTTATCTGAAGGGTGGGCTCTATTCCTTGTTCTTGCTGGCTCTCCCTGAGTGAGTGAGTACTTCTAGGCTTCAGGTACAGAGGCACCAGGCCAGAGTCCTTCATGTTACCCGCCGGAGGGGTCTCAATGTTGTGCTGCTATGTGACAAACCACCCTAACTCAGAGGTGTAACACAACAGGCATCTGATTAAACTCAGAATCCATGAGCCGGAGGCTGGGCGGGTGTCATGGTTAACTTCACTGTCAGCCTGGCTGGGCCACAATGGCCAGGTCTTATGTGTGGTCAGACATTATCCAGGTTGTCCCCGTGAGGGGTTTTCCAATGACATTAACGTATAAACGGTAGGTTGTTGGGGAAGTCATGTCTTTTCCTATGCAAAAATGCATCATGACTCTCCTAATGACCCAATAGGTAGGTGCTGAGTAAAGCTAGCTGTCCTCTAAAATATGGGTGGGCCACATCTAATCAGTTGAAGGTCTGACTAGAACTGAAGAGGGAATTCTGTAGCAGATGGCTTTTGGATGTGACCCACTTTACAGATTTTGGACTTGCCAGCCTCCACATCATGTGAGCCAGTTTTCTTTCTTTCTTCTTCTATTTTTTTAAAAAAATATTTAATTCCATTTGTTGTTATTATTTTTTAATTTAATCAGAAAGAGACGGGGAGGGGGGAGAGAGAGAGAGAGAGAGAGAGAGAGAGAGAGAGAGAGGAGAGAAAAAGAAAAAAAAAAAAAAAAGAAAGAGAAAGAGAAAGAGAAAGAGAAAGCAAGAAAGCATGCTACCAAGTCCGGGACTCAAACCACAGTCAGCCATGTGAGAATCCAATACCTTTAACCACCATGCAATCTGCTGGCCTCAGTAAGCCAGTTTATTTAACCTCTCTGAGTCTCTCTCCTGCTCCACACACACCCACACCCACACACACACACACACACACACACACACACGTGTTGATTCTTTTCTCTGGACTACCCTGAGTAATAAAGCAGGCTACACGGGAGTGTCTCGACTCTGCACAATGCTGGGGCTTCGTCTGGAAGGAATGACCGGAAGTCAAGTCTTGGTGAGGGTATTGACCAGGGCGCTTTCACTGATCTTTCGATGCAGCTGAATCTTCCCACAGCACGTGGCTGGATTCCAAGAGCCAGATCCCAGAGAGCGAGTTTTCTGAGATGGAGGGGAAGCCGTGGCCTTTTGAGACCTGGCCTCAGCAGTCGCCTGGCACCACGTGTGCACCATACTACGTTGGTCAAGGTGGTCACGAGCCCAGCCAAATTCAGGAGCAGGAACATCCGTTGACCTCCTCTCTTGATAGGAAGACTATTAAATAATTTAGGATGATTTTGGGTTTTTTCAAAGATGGGATCTCACCGTGAAGATCCTACTGCCTCAGCCTTCCAGCTGAGACTACAGGTATGTGTTACTGTGCCAGGCTTTTTTTTATTGTTTTAAATTTTTGTTATTGGGCACATGTGCTTGCTAGAGAGAGACAGAAACAGAGAAGGAAAGTGAGATATCACCCACAGAGGGGATGGCCATGCTGCAATCCCTTCTCCATTCTCCTCTGGGATTTGGGGCATGCACGCACATGTGCTTGGCTTGATTTTCAAGCCACCAGGTCCAGGACTCGGACCACAATTAACCGTATGGGAGTCTAATACCTTAGCTACTACACCACCTGCTGGTTCTATTTTAATTTCATTTTTTAAACAGAGTCTTGCTGTGTTGCTCAGGTCAACCTCGAGCCCACCATCCTCTTGCCTCAGCCTCCCTGAGTCGTGGAGACTGCAGGCACCTGCCCCTGCATCTGGCCTCTAGGTTGGACTAGTAACTGGCCCAAGGCCTCCTATGTGGTTCCAGACTGCTGAGCGCAGTGTCTTAGCAGCATGCGTCTCGCGGCTTGGTCAAACCTGGTGTTTAAAACCACCCAAAACAGGCCTTGGAGAATATTCAGAATTCTGTCATCTGTATACTAGATGACAGGATGCATTTCCAGTATTTCTCTCTTCTCCCTTGGCTTTCTATAATGTTTCACTACGTTTATCCAGCTGAATTCTCTTCTCTGACAGAGGAAGATCTATTGATTTTCAGTAACAGAGAGGCAGTTCTCTGGTGTTTGTTTGCCTAGATCCCGTGGGATGATAGGAAGATGTGGTTTGGCTGTGACAGTGGTCGAGAAGACATTGTGGTAAGGATGTATGGCCGGAGGACCCTCGTCTTGAGGAACAAATCTTTGACCGAGGGCTATTGGTCTTGGCATGTAATTAGCCTTTGTCTATGTCCCTCATGCCTGGGGAGACCACTGATAGCATCAACCCAAGGCTTTCCGTGTCTTACTGGGTATTGTTTGGAACAAATGAAATAACATGAGCTTTATTTACTTTTATAATTTTATCAATACTAGAACTATTGCACTGTGAAAAAAATGGGAAAATACAAAAATGAAGACATAAATGAAAACATAACTGATGTTACTGTCAAGACATAAATCATCCTTTTAAGGAAACAAAAACTAAACGTTCTGAAAATGAGATTATCTGTACTCAGAAAATTTTGTACTACATTAACTTTATTTTTCCATGCCATTAAGTAAACATTGGAGTGTTCGTTTCTTTGCTAATTTTCTTTTCTTTTCTTTCTTTTTTCTTCAGTTAGAGAGTATGTGCACTTGCTGGAGAGAGAGAGAGAGAGGGAGAGAAAGAGAGTGAGAGAGAGAGGGAGGAGAGGGAAAAAACACTCCTGGGGAGAGGGGTATGGTGCAATCCCTTCTCCCTTCTCCTTCATTCTCCTGAGATTTGGGGCACACAGGCCCATGTACCCAGCATGTTTCTTAAGGTACCAGGCCTGGGGCTTGAACCATTCAGTCGGTCATGTGCAATCCAGATGCCTAATTACCATGCCACACTGGCATGGAGCATTCATTTCTAAAGACTGAATAATGCTCAGTTGTATGAATGTGCTATACTCAATTGAACCAATCCAGTAGTCCCGGATACTTATTTCAAAGCTACGTCGTTGGATTGTTTGACTCCCATAGGATCGCACCAAGTGACACCCAACATGCACCTCCCATGGGTTATGCTGCTTTTAAAGAACAGTTTCGAAAGGTTGCGTTGTAGAGGTAGAAACGGACTCCACCTGCGTCGTCCCTGAGGTAGGACCAGATCATCATCAATAATGGCGGTGAGAGCGATGATAACGATGCCGTCGGTGATTAGCATCATTTGTGTAAGGTACCCACCCAGTCGTTCGCGCTGCACTCTACCCGTCATCCGGGCGCCATTCATCTCTCTCACCTGCCACACTCGGTTACCAAGACCTGTCAGTTTAGTGTCCTGAATATTTCTTGAATCAGCACATTTTCTTTCTACTCCCTGCGATGCCTCTGTTCTCTTGATTACTTTCGTGGCAGTTAGCTATGGAGCTGTCATTCAGATACAGTGGCTCTTCCAACATGGAACTCTGGTCACTTCGTTCCCATGCTTGACTGTCATCACCATTAGGAAGCCGTCTAAACTGCTTCACATCGAGCATTCCCCACTTCTTTTCCCCAGCTGCTCTGAGCTTCTCGTCTCCAGCACGACCCTGCCTCTAGGCTTTATCTGGGTCTCCTCTGGCTGCCATCACAAGCATCATAGGCCGGTGGCTTAAGAGGCAGAAGTCTATTTCGCAGAGTTCTGGAGGCCAGGAAGTCTAAGGTCAAGGTGTTGGCCAGTTGGGTTCCTGGGGAGAGTCTACCCTTGGTTCGCCGATGGCCGTTTTCTCAGATAGCCCACACGGTGAGGAAAGAGCTCCTCTCTTCTTACGAGGGCTTTGATCCCATCGTGACGGCTCACTTCATAACCTCCCAAAGGCCCCACCTCCTGACACCATCACACTGGGGATTGGGGTTTCCACATGTGAATTCTGGGGGCACACAGACGACAGTCCATAGTGGCCTATGAGCCAACTCTTCTGTCTGCCTGAATCCTCTCCCCTTCCCAAGTTTCTCCGCTCACATATTGCCTTATCTGGGAAGCTCCCCCTGACCATAAGCCCCGGCCCTAAGTCTGGGGAGGTGCCCTGCCAGTGCTCAGCGTGACTGACTGCGGATTCCTCTCCTAGTCCTGATTTTGGTTGTCACTGCATTTTATGTCACCTCCCACTGGGTCATGAGCTTTGAGAGTAGAGCCCCTTCTCTCCTGCCAGCAGATCTTAGCTCGGTGCCCAGCGTAGATTATATGCCCTCGTTAACCGCATGAATAAATGAAAGCCATGGATGCTGTTTCTTGGCCAGACCCACTCGTGAGATGACAACTCTGACCCACTTACAACAGCCAGCTGAATATCCTCCTATGCTTGCTTTCTGAGGGTAGAAAATCATCTTCTGGGTAGAAAACCGCTTTAAAGACAGAATAGGAGAGTACTTATGTAAATCATTAATAAATCTGTTTACTATTTTTATTTGCATTGGATATCAAATTAAATATTGCATTAAGTGAGTTAAATATTAATATTGCATTAAATTTATATTACATTTTAAAAATTAAGTACTAGAGGCTCTTCCTTAGAGCTGGGTTATGAAGCTCTAGCACAAGCTGCCCGGCATGTGCTAACCGTGTGTATTTATTTTCTACGTCATTGAGGATTTATTAGAGCCCACGGGAATAAGGGAAAAGGTGAGTGAATGTTGGGGGGGTGCGGATGGTGGTGTGCCCGGGAGGGCGGCTCCACGCAGCGAGAACTGGTACCAAATGGCAGGGGAGTGAGGAAAAGGGGGGTGGGAGGACAGATAGTTTGTTGTGCATTTATTATTCACCGTACAGTGTTCTATGCAAGTTATGTGATTATCTCATCTGATTCTCATTAGCGACAAATGAAACAGGTGCAGCCGTTATTTCACCTTACATAGGAGAGTGACGAGTCTCTAAGAGGTTAGGAGACACGTGCAAAGCCTCATTGCCTTGGTGGGGCTGTCCCAGGCAGCATGACTCACCTTCTTTGTAAATTTTGTGTTATTAATTTTTTGCTTTATTTATGGCAGAGCATGTGTGCCTGTGCATGGGTTAGAGTGGGAGTGAAAGTGTGTGTGTGTGTGTGTGTGTGTGTGTGTGAGAGAGAGAGAGAGAGACAGAGAGAGAGAAAGAGAGAGAGATTCACCTACCAGAGCTCAACCCCCTTCCCTATCCTCTCACTATTGAATCCTGGGCACTCATGCCTGTCTCTGTGACTCTGGAGACCCAGGACAGGCATAACTCTCCCTTCAAAGAGATCTTTGGCTCCCAGCGTGAGCCATGGCCTGACCTCTTCATGCTTTTCTGAGAGCCGATGCTCCGATCAACACCATCTTTTCCGGAGCCCCCACCTGCTCCTCCACGGAGCTCTTTGGTCCCCTGTGGGAACCATGTCCTGACCTCTCAGAGGCGATGTTCCTGGTCCCATCATCATTTCCTGATGACTGGGTGCCCACCTGCTGGGCAGTGATGTCTTATGGCCTGTTGTGTCCTGGTGCCCAGACGTGGACATACGTCAGCATTGAGGTCAGATACGGTGCTGGGTCTTTGGGTAGGACTCTTGTCCCTTTTGTTAGGGACGAGTTATTGTCATTTGCTTCTCTGGCCAGCTGCTCCTTGTCCCACCTCTTCAGGTGTATCCTAAGCCACTGTTTTCCCATGTGGTGTGAGGGGATTGTGCGGGACCCAAGTAGGCTCTGACGTAGAGAAAGAGAGTTTAGTGCTTTGCTAGGCCGACTGGCGAGACCTCTCAGACCCCCAGGTTTACGCTGTAGATCAGACTCTGGGCTGAATCCAAGTCACATGTCCAGCGCTTTCTGGTCACTCTGACTGACTCTAGGACATCTCAGATGGCACATACCCACTCGTCACGTGTCTGTCAAATACTTTCTGACTCTTCCTAAATTTTCCTTCCATCCAGCTCTTCTCCAGATCCGAAGTCAGCATTGTCTTCCACCAGAAGACAGGTCAGGCAATGAGGGGTCACGATGTCCACCCTTCCTCCTGACTCCTGACACACACGCGCGTGCACACACACACAGACCATGACCTGACAGCATGTCCTCTTGAATTCCCCTTTGAAATGCTCCTCAAACCTGTCTCCTTTCCATGCCCACTGCCACACCCCGGTCTCCACCACCACACCCCGGTCTCCACCACGCTCCACGCTCCGCCGCTTCCCCTCCCTCCCCACTTCCAGTCCTGCGTGATGAATCTGAGTCGGTCTTCCATGCCATCGTGTTTCAGGGCCTCTTCCTCGCACTTTGAGGTTCAGTTTCTCCTGTTGGGCTTCTGAGTCTATTTCCTGCCAGTCAGTGACTGTTCCTCGGAGGGCGGGAGAGCAGTGGGCAGCGTGGAGGGCACCGTCGGGATGGTTTTGGCCCTTCGTGCTCCGTCCACGTCTCCCCGGCTCTCCTGACTCTCCACTGAGGGCTCCCAGACACCCCCAAATCTCGAGTCTCCATTCATACTCCTGTCTCCTTCTATTACCCAAGTTCTGCCCATTCTCCCCTAACCGGCAGCTCCACAGACATTCCCCACCTCCTTCCCCCCTTTCTCTTCTCTAGATTCCTGGGGTGTCTCAGTGGGTGTTCAGTGGTTTTTAGAGCTTCTCCCTCTTGCGTTTCCTGGAAGCTTTCTGAAGGCAGGGGTGTGTCTTTACTTCTGTGTAATGCCAGCGTGACCCGCCATGTGTACATGTGTATGGGAGGGTGGGTGAGCAGGAGGGGTCCTGGAATCAGAATCAGGCACGGCCGGTTTGACTCCCAGCTCACTACCTGCCAAAGCCCGGAGAGCTTTTGCTTCTCTGTGTTTATGACCTGTGAAACAGATATAATAATAATAAGCTTTCTTGTGGTGTTACTGTGGGGACTAAATACTTTAATTCATGAATAATGGGGTGGAATTCACCACTGTCCTGTCTCATCACCTTTTAAAGAGTCTGCAAGTCTCCTCTGAAAAGGGGGCGCCTGGACAGGGGAGGCACGTGGAGATGTCTTGTTGGGGTTCTGCAGAGGCCAGGCCTGGAGGGATTTGGACGCTCTGCAGTCTTGGGGCCACGGTGTAGGGAGAGGGTCTGTCCAGGTGGTGACGAGGGCTCCTCATCTCCGTGACACTATCCCCTGTGAATGGCGAG
>NW_006159497.1:3267315-3268390 GCF_000334495.1 Tupaia belangeri chinensis | reverse complement strand
CAGCCTTGGCTCTGCAGCTTCCTTCAGACAGCAGAGGAGGATGGCGGCTTTGCCTTTGAGTGCTGCCGTGGTAACCCTCCTCCTCCCCGAGGCAAGGTGGACACCCCGACTGATGATGTCTCTCGAGGACGGGCAGCGCAAGAATCATCTGAGCTCTGATCCCGTGGCAGGAGCCGAGGGCATCACCCGGCCTGTGTGGCTTGGGTTCCCCATTGTTGCTGTTAAGAGGATCGTCACTTGTCACCAGGGTGGGGTAAGGGGGACGAGATGTGCTCAGATGTCAAGTTTGAAAGTTGGCTCACAAAGCAGACGTTAAGGAAGGCCTCTCTGGGGCATACTCTGGTCTTCTTGCCCTGGGAGAAGGAGGGGAGCCACTTCCAGGCCAGGTCGTTTCCGAGGGAGCCCTGCAGCTCCGAGTTCCTGCTGCATCTTCCAGGAGGGTGCAGGCTGGAGAGGAGCACGAACGCCTCGATGACTTAGCCCCGGCATGATCCTGCTGTTTGCAAGGTGGTGGGGCAGAGAACAGGCCCGTCTCTAAGACAGGTGCATGGAGGACCAACCTAGAACTCTGTGAAGTTCAGCCGTTTGCTGATTCAGGAGCACAGCTGGAGACGCGAGGGCCCCGCCCTGGCTCTGTGGTGTCCCTTACTCCTTGTCTGGCTTTCCTTCTCTTCCTCTTCTGTTCCTTCCCCTTCCTCAGGCCTTCCTTCCTCTGAGCACGCATTCTGCAGCCGTGGAGCATAGAGGTGGGTGGGTGGGGAGAATGGCCCACCAGCAGGGAGGGCAGGTGCCTGGTCGTTGTGCTGGGCCCTGCTCGGAACTAGAACAGCTCCTGCAGCAACCCATCGGGCTCTGATGAAAGTTTCATGTGGTTTTCTCTTCCCTTTAAAGCCCGTTGGTGCGCTATCAGCTGAGGAGAAGGGGGTAGAGTTTGCCTTAATCCTTCTCTGTCCCATATTTCTGCTTTTAAGTGGATCTAAGCCCAGCTTTGCAATTATCTCCAAAATAGACCCGGTGGCCAGGGCACATGTGGTGGGTTTCCTTGGCGGCGTCTAATGAAATAGCACGGGGGGGG
>NW_006159497.1:3261066-3266205 GCF_000334495.1 Tupaia belangeri chinensis | reverse complement strand
CAGCGCCGTCCCGCCCTTTCCGATCACATGCACTGTGAAATGGAGAGCGCCTACATCCATTTCTGGGTATAAGGCACATAGGTCACTTTCCGAGGGACGACGCTGGGAGGCCAAGCTGATTGCAGCAGAGACTGGTCGAAGCCTTTCTCTGCCTTCGCCGGTGCCTGGCCTCGGTCACAGCTGAGCCTGGCAGCCCTAGGCTTCCGTTTCCTAAACAGAACAACGAAATGAAAACGAGATGTGGAATTGACAGGTGCAGGTGGTTACAGGTGCATCACGAACTGTGAAACCATTTTATGGCGGCACCAACGTGAGCAACACCCAGAAATGCAACCTCCCTGGGGACCCACCGTGGCCACCCTTGCTTTTAGCCGGTTGCTTCCAGCAGCCTGGAGAGAGGTGTCCGCAGCACTGGAAGAGGCTGTCAGTGCATAGGCAGGCCAGGGGGAGTCGAGTTGTGCAAGGGGCAGAGCTCGGAAGGTTGAGAGGCTCTGGGGCTGGAGCGAACACGGCAGTGGGAAGAGGAAGGCTCGGAGGAGGGGGCGGGGCTGCGGGGGCCGGCGGACCGGGAGTCGAGTTGTGCAAGGGGCAGAGCTCGGAAGGTTGAGAGGCTCTGGGGCTGGAGCGAACACGGCGGTGGGAAGAGGAAGGCTCGGAGGAGGTGCCAAGGCTGCGGGCTCAGCAGACCACGAGGCAGAGCCGCCCTCTTGGAGCCCGGAGGTGAAGGAAGCAGAGCAATGGTGGTCACTGAGGTCAGGGTGGTGTGTAAGTGGTTCCCCGGATGGTGAGAGGTGGAGCCCCAGAGGATGCTGGCGTTCCTGAACAGGTGTAGAAAAGATGGTGGTCACTGAGGTCAGGGTGGGGTGTAAGTGGTTCCCCGGACGGTGAGAGGCGGAGCCCCAGAGGATGCTGGCGTTCCTGAACAGGTGTAGAAAACGGAGCCAAGAGGACAAAGTGCCCCGGGAAAAGAAGTCAGAGGGGGACAAGAAGGAGCTTTAGGAGGGAAGTGCAGTCACCAGGTCCGACGTGTGCAGAACAGCTGGCTGCAGGGAACTGAGCGCGAGCGCAGAGCACAGGCGAGGGCGTGGAGGGGCCCACTCTGGGCAGAGCAGCAGCCACACGTGTTTCTGTGGTTCACCACTGCTGTTCCTGCCCCGGACCGCGGTGCCACAAAGGCAGCGGCCTCGTCACCTGTGCTCTCCACACTGTCTCCACTGGGAGCGGCAGCCCAGGGGCTGGATGGGAAGAGCCAGGAAAACGGAGCTGTTGGGGTTGCTGCAGGGGTGAGGTGTAGGGGTCCTGTGAGTCAGAGTGGGGAGCTGGCTGAGAAGGGGAGCTCGGACATAATGAGGAGGGACCGTGGATGAGGAGGGTCCGGGGGCAGGTTGGATCAGTCGCCCCCTTGCATGCAGACTTCATGCACCCACCTCAGGAGGCCTCCTTCATGAACTTGAGAGCCGAGACCCGTGGCCCGGGCGGCAGCCTGATGATGGAAGGGAACGCGGGGCACTCTGTGAACGGTGCGAGAACGGCAGCGCTGTCCATGGCTCCTCGCATCAGGACAGAGATGGCACAGGCTGGCCGGCTGTGATGGCCGCTGATACGGGGCTGCTGGAAAGCTAGCTCGGACCGCGTGGCTTGAACAGTGAACGTGTGTGTCCTTTGGAGGCCGGAAGTTCAGGACCGAGGGGAGGGCGGGGTTGGTTTCTCCTGCGGCTTTCTCCCTGGCTTGCAGACGGCCACCTGCCCACTGTGTCCTACCGGCCTTCTCGCTGTGTTCTGGCATCCCTAGTGTCTCTAGGTGTCCACATGTCCTCTTCGTAGGAGGACTGCAGTCACACTAATGGGGGCCGGTCCCAGTGACCTCAGTTCAGCTTAATCACTTCCGTAAGGGCCCTCACTCCAAATCAGTCTCTTTTTGAGGTCCCAGGAGTTGGGGCTTCAACACCGGAGTGGGGGAGGGGCAGTGCTACCTATTACAGTCTTGGAACAGGAATAGAGCTCATTCTTCAGGTATTTATCCAGCATCTATTGGTGGATCATCTGTTTCCAGATTGGGGCTCTAGCCCAGTAATACCCACCAGACTGCAGGTGGACAAGTCCTCAGTGCCTCACTGCAGCAGTGCGCCTCGGTTTCTCGGTCGTGGACCGGAACAGTAACGAACATCCTAACCTCAGCTCCTAACAGGCCCTTAGAGAGTACCTTCTGTGAAGCAGGCGTGTGTCGTCTCATTACAGCTCTACAACCCTCCTGTAACGCAGGCCGAGAAACCCGAGATGCAGGGAGCTTCAGGGTGAGGGGGCAAAGGTCGAAGTTGGCTTTCTCCAGAATGGTCAGATCTGCTGGGCCTGAGGCCTTGGGCAGCAGAGCAGAGCAGCCCAGCTGCTGATCTCTGTCCACAAGGTTGATGTGGGCGAGCTCCCCGGGCATCTGGACAGGCCTGTAGCCCTCATTGGTACCAGCTGGTGCTAGAGAGCTCCATAGTGGGGCAGAGTTTAGGTAAACGACTTTGCCATCCCTCTGCCCGGGAGTCAGAGGGGTGGTGGGGCCTTGGAGATGTGAGGAAGGTGAGGTCTGATTTCAGGTAGGGTGCTTAGGGAGCCTTCTCCTTTTTAGGTGGAAAACCATCTCGACCAACTCTAAATTATGGCAGAGGCACAAGCTGAGGTCAGAGAGAGGAAGAAAGAAGAGCTGTTCCTGGCTTGAAGGATGGTGTTCTGGGCTCAAGCGTAGCAGACCCTCAGACTTACATATCACAAAGTGTCTCTGCAGCTCGCTGTTTCCCTTCGACTAAGCCAGGGCCCTTCCCAGGCGGGGAGCTGACTCAGCCTTCTAAGACTGAGTGCACCATGTGTGTGGGTTGGTCCACTCCATGGCGCTACATTTGGCCAGAGAGGAGCTGGGTGCTTAGACCAGCCAAGGTGCTGGGCTTTGTCTAGGTCCTGGTGGGGAGAAGGAGGCATTCTGATTTTTGGGAGCCTGAAATCCGAGGATGCTCATGGTATGAGGTCTTCTGGGGGCAGAAGGAGTCTCCCTGGATGCACACTGGAAATCTGAGCTTGGGAGCTGGGTTTATAGGAAGGACTTAAATCTTCCAGTTGCTCCCCAACTTGCTTAGAGAAACATCTGAACTCTGTTTCAACCGGCAAGGTGAGGCACAATCTGACTCCTGCCCTCCTTCCAGAAATCTCTCTCCCCATTGCTGTTCCTTCTGGCTGCTCTACTCTTCCTGCTGGTCTAGTGCCTGCTCCAGGGCCTTTGCACCTGCCATCCCTCTATCTGACTCTTCCTTGTCATTCCCACCCCCAGTGTTCTCCAGTGCATAGTCTAAAGTAGCACCCCATCATTTTCCACCCCTCCCCCCATCTTGTTAGCATTATAGGACTTATCACAGCCAGGTATCAGCTTTGTTTGTCACTTACTTATAAACTTCTTTATTTGCTACGTTCTCCCTCTCCCTCCCGCCCTGTGGCCCCTGCCATCTGTCATCTTTGTTATTGACAATGTAGTCTACAACGAGACCCTGGCACTTGATAGAAAGTGGATGAATATAGAAGATTTAATGCTGACAAAAGCAAGCCAGACTACGAGCGAGACATGTATGTCCCCACTTAACCCACACTGATGTCTGCACTCTACGGCAGAGACTGCAGGACTGGAAGGCATAAATGCATGAGAGCAACTGTGGATACCAGAGATAGCGCGGGAGGAGGTGGGGAACGGCGGGGGAGGGAGGAAATCAGGAGGGGTAAAAGCATTTAACGGGGAACCAGCAGTTAGCGTAATGGCTATGTCACTGGATTCCCACGTAGTCGACCATGGTTCGTGTCCCGGACCCGGTGGCTTAAAACTCACGCCGGGCGCGTGTGCATGCATGCCCAAGATCTCGAGAGGAGAATGGAGGAGAAGGGATTGTGGCGTGACCATCCCCCCTGGGGGGTGATTTCTCGCTTTCTGTCTCTATGTCTCTCTCTGTCTGTTTGGCGAGCGCACGCGCCAGGCGCCCTAAAGTGAAAATCTCTCCAAAAAAAAAAAAAGCATTTAATGGAAGATTATCTGTTGATGATAACATGTATCATACTATCTTTGAATGGACTAATATAAAGTATACCTATGCTGAGAAAATTCATTTGGTATGCTTAAATGTAAAAAAAAAAATAAGAAGAAGAAAAAAATAAAAGAAAGGGGGGAAAAAGGATAAAAATAAATAAATAAAATGTAGTCTACAAAAGAGCCTGGCATATGTTAGATGCTCAATGAACACTTTCAGAATGAATGAATAAAATACTCTTTTTCAAGGAATGTAGTTATTATGTCTAAGAAAAAAGGCGGACACAATCATTTCCATGCGAAACTCAACGTTTCTTATCTTTGTGTTTTTTTTTTATGCAGGATCCACTGTCCCTGCCGTACAGCCTGGTAGAGGACCAGAGAGAAACATCTGAACTCTGTTTCAACCGGCAAGGTGAGGCACAATCTGACTCCTGCCCTCCTTCCAGAAATCTCTCTCCCCATTGCTGTTCCTTCTGGCTGCTCTACTCTTCCTGCTGGTCTAGTGCCTGCTCCAGGGCCTTTGCACCTGCCATCCCTCTATCTGACTCTTCCTTGTCATTCCCACCCCCAGTGTTCTCCAGTGCATAGTCTAAAGTAGCACCCCATCATTTTCCACCCCTCCCCCCATCTTGTTAGCATTATAGGACTTATCACAGCCAGGTATCAGCTTTGTTTGTCACTTACTTATAAACTTCTTTATTTGCTACGTTCTCCCTCTCCCTCCCGCCCTGTGGCCCCTGCCATCTGTCATCTTTGTTATTGACAATGTAGTCTACAACGAGACCCTGGCACTTGATAGAAAGTGGATGAATATAGAAGATTTAATGCTGACAAAAGCAAGCCAGACTACGAGCGAGACATGTATGTCCCCACTTAACCCACACTGATGTCTGCACTCTACGGCAGAGACTGCAGGACTGGAAGGCATAAATGCATGAGAGCAACTGTGGATACCAGAGATAGCGCGGGAGGAGGTGGGGAACGGCGGGGGAGGGAGGAAATCAGGAGGGGTAAAAGCATTTAACGGGGAACCAGCAGTTAGCGTAATGGCTATGTCACTGGATTCCCACGTAGTTGACCATGGG
>NW_006159497.1:3238921-3261024 GCF_000334495.1 Tupaia belangeri chinensis | reverse complement strand
GCATGCCCAAGATCTCGAGAGGAGAATGGAGGAGAAGGGATTGTGGCGTGACCATCCCCCCTGGGGGGTGATTTCTCGCTTTCTGTCTCTATGTCTCTCTCTGTCTGTTTGGCGAGCGCACGCGCCCTACAGTGAAAATCTCTCCAAAAAAAAAAAAAGCATTTAATGGAAGATTATCTGTTGATGATAACATGTATCATACTATCTTTGAATGGACTAATATAAAGTATACCTATGCTGAGAAAATTCATTTGGTATGCTTAAATGTAAAAAAAAAAATAAGAAGAAGAAAAAAATAAAAGAAAGGGGGGAAAAAGGATAAAAATAAATAAATAAAATGTAGTCTACAAAAGAGCCTGGCATATGTTAGATGCTCAATGAACACTTTCAGAATGAATGAATAAAATACTCTTTTTCAAGGAATGTAGTTATTATGTCTAAGAAAAAAGGCGGACACAATCATTTCCATGCGAAACTCAACGTTTCTTATCTTTGTGTTTTTTTTTTATGCAGGATCCACTGTCCCTGCCGTACAGCCTGGTCGAGGACCAGGTAGGTGCTCATTTTGTCCTGACTTAAGGTGTCTGTGAAGTCTGGTGGAGATGGAGGAGGTAGGAGAGTCTGTGTGCCCTGTTTCTGTGCCGACCTGGCAACAGAGAGCCTGGGCGAAGGAGAGGGGGCACGTGTTTGCCAGCAAGCACAGCACTGCACTACCATGGTGCCCGAGCCAGGCATCTGTAATCAAGCCCAGCACCGTTCAGCTCTTAAGCAGAACAGTCACTGCTAACCGATCAGGGAAGCCCTGTGAGATGAAACTCCATGGCATCTTTACTGTATCAGCTCTAGAAATGAAGTCCGTTTTGCCAGGGCTGGGGATGGGTGGGTGGTTAAACAGCTTCTTACTGGGACCCATGTGCATGCCTCGCTTTCATCATTAGGCTTTGAGGGTGAGTAAAAGGAAGCCCACGTCTCTCAGCCTCACCCCACAATTTTACTAGCACTGGGGGAAGCACCAGAGCTTAGCCATGTAAGAATATAATTGAACCAAACGGATCTATACCTTGGGGCAATGCATTTTTTTTTATTGATTCCAACTCTATATTATTATTGTTGCTTAATGAGGAACTAATGTAATTTCTAATGAAGCCACATGGCCCTCAGATAGATGAAGTAAGATTTTATTTCCCCTGTGATGCTGTATCCACTGCTCAATTAAAACACATGAAGGAAAATTAATACAAATGTAAGAAAATTTTTTTCTAAGATTAGTGTCAAGACAGCAGCTTTTCATTACACATGTAAATTTCCAGTGTAATGGGATTGGAGAGACATGCATGGCTGGCCCTCGAGGGGACTGGAGATGATTTCAGTGGTGATGGAGGCTTCACAGGGAGGCTGAAGCTATGGTCGAAGTCACTGAGGTGGTGACATGCTCCGTGTCCGCCTGTCCCCTCTCCTCCCTCCAGTGCCACTGTCCAGCAGAGCAGTCTCCCAGCCTCCTCCTGTAGGCTGTCAGTTTCGCGTAGGAGAATTTGAGCAGTTGCCTTTAAAAATGAGATATGGGTGGGACCAGCAGTTAGCATAATGGCACCTCCTCCTGTAGGCTGTCAGTTAATGCGTAGAAGAATTTGAGCAGTTGCCTTTAAAAATGAGGTATGGGTGGGACCAGCAGTTAGCATAATGGCTATGTCGCTGGACTCCCATGTAGTCGACTGCGGTTGGCGTCCCGGATCCGGTGGCTTAGAACTCATGCCGGGCGCGTGTGCGTGCGTGCCCAAGATCCTGAGAGGAGAATGGAGAAGGGATTGCGGCGTGGCCATCCCCCCTGGGGGGTGATTTCTTGCTTTCTGTCTCTCTGTCTTTCTCTGTCTATCTGGCGAGCGCACGCGCCCTATAGCAAAAACCTCTCCAAAAAAAAAGAAAAAAAAATGAGATATGGGTGAAATTCACTTAATATAAAATTAGCCATTTGAAACTGAGCACTTTGGGACCAGCAGTTGGTGTAATGGCTTTGTCACTGGACTCCCATGTAGTCGACCACGGTTCGAGTCCCGGACCCAGTGGCTTAAACTCATGCCAGGCGCGTGTGTGTGTGTGCGTGCCCAGGATCCCGAGAGGAGGCTCCCCAGGGGGAGATTTCTCACTTTTCCTCTCTCTGTCTCTCTATCTTTCTCTGGTAAGTTCACATGCCCTATGGCAAAAATCTGAAGAAAAAAAAAAAAAAAAACACACCCAAAAAAAAAAAAAAAAAAAAAAGGAAATGAGCAGTTTAGGGCTATCTTGCACATTCACAATGTTGTGTAACCACCACTTCTGTCTAATTCCAGAACATTCTTATTCCCCTGCCCACTAAGTATTCACTCCCCAACCCACTCTTGCCACAGCCACTGACAGCCAGCAATGTGCGTTCTCTCTCAATGGATTTATGTGCTCTGAATTCTTCATAGAAATAGGATCGTTGACTAGGTGACTTTTTGTGTCTGACTTTTTTCACTCAGAAAACAGTTTGTTCCTCCAAAAGTTAAATAGAATTGTCCAATGGCCTAGCAATTCCATTCTGGGGTTTGCACCCCAAAGGAACTGAATCAGGCCTGCAGACAAGTATGTGAATGTCCCTCCACGGAGACATCATGCACAAAAGCCATGGAAACAGCTGAAATGTCCACTGATAAGTATGTAACTAACCCATGTGCTCTCTATGCAATGGAATATTATACAACCATGAAAAGGAGTGAAGTCCTGATACATGCCGCAACCTGGCGAATCTGGAGCACACACAGAGAAGCCACCTTTTTCCTGGTTTGATCATCTGGTGCTGATCTCGGCTGCTGCATCAGACACAGCTACAGGCCTGAGATCCTGAAAGGCTGGACCCATCTCAGGACAGGGGCCACTGCTTTGTCACCGGGTTTCCTGTCCAGCCACATAGCTCAGCCTTAGCTTCTAGGGCTGGAGATTGAGAACAGATGTTTATAGTGTTTCCTGTTGTCTCTGTAGGTGTCTGCCTATGCTGTGGTCAGCTGAGTGGCTGTTCTCTGCAGAGCCGGGGAGGGGGGCTGAATCTGACCAGTGGAGGTTTCTTTGGGGAGCAACTTCTAGAGCAGCCATGGTCTCTTGCTTTCTGTGCTGGTCTGGGCACTGGAGCAGGTGGCCAAAGAGTTCTTCTAGCTGCAGCTGGCTCCAGGCAGTTTGCACCCCTGGGAGCTTTTCGGAGCCCTCCTGCTGTGCAGGGAGACTCAGCCCAGAGGCTTGACGTGCCAGCATCTGTGCTCATCCGCAGAGCAGAGCACCTGGCAGGGCGTCTGGCAGAGGGGAAGGTGTCTGAGGACGATCAGGCTCTTAGAGGAGGGGTCAGCTCTGCTGAAAAGCCAACAAAGCAAGGGTGCGAATGTCGAATCTATCATCTATCTATTATTTACCTATCTATCACTCTTCTATCCACCCATCCATCATCTACCTAGCTATCTAGCTTAGGGTGGACACAGGCAGCTTGACAAAATATAAGTCACTGAGCATGAGTTGAGCCATATGGTCACACATCAGTCTACATTGCTGTAGCAGCAGACCGACCAGGTCTTATCATATCCCCGGGGGACAGAAGGCCAGAGAGGTGCAGCCACTTGCCTATGGTTATCCAGCTTTAAGTGCAGAGCTGGGATTCAAACCCAGGTCTTTCCATTACCGCAACCTGGATTGCTCTCACTGTGTCCGGAAGCTTCTCCAGGTTCCTGCTGTGGGCATCGACATTTTTCGTACTAGTGCAGTGGTTGGTTTTTCAAAAACCGTCATTACAGTTGTGGCCTCCTTGGACCTGCACAGCCCCCAGGGCATCTTCAGATGCTAAGGAGCTCTTAGATGTGAGAAAATTGGAATTCCTAGTAGGGAGATGGGATTGCCTCCCTTTCCCTTCCTCGAGGCTTAGGAAGAGCATATTGCAAAACAGATAGCCTGGTGTCTGCAGCCAAGCGCTTGTCCTTGTTCTCACTGACTGTCCTTGCCGTCTCGGTATTTCCCTGACAGAGCTGAGGTCCAAATCTAGCGTGTGGTATTCGTCCTTTTTCTTGCAGGGATGCTCGCTGAGACTGGACAGAGAGGTCCCAGGCCCCTAGTGGCTGGCAGCCCAGCAAGCTGGAGAACTGTGCTTCCTGGGTGAGAGGGAGGAGAGGGTGAAACGGCAGGCACATGGGTCCCACCTCAGGGAGTCCCCTGCCCCCAAGGTGTGGGCTTGTCAAATGGTCTGCCTAGAACACAGCTTCCTGGAGACCAAGCGTCCCAAGGCCTCTCTCCTGGTGGAGGCAGGTCACTGTGCTGTGCACAGGTTCTGGTGACAGTAATTCTCCGACCTTTGAACATGGATAAATCTCCTTGGTCGTTGTATTTTTCTAAAGCTTAGCCTGGGGTGGGGACGAGGTCCTGGTGAGGTGTGGCCAGAGCAAGGAGAAGACGTATTATCCTCGAGGGGGTCTGTCTTGGAAATCTGCCATGCATACGGCCCCACTCAGGGCAGTTTGGGTAGAAAAATGTGGTTTTGGCTGGAGCCAAGAGTCCCTGCCTCACCTCGCAGAGAAAGTGGGTAGGCTGCAATTCAGGCGGGGAGGGATCCACCCCTTGGATCAGCTGGTCTGACCCGCCTCCCCTGCAAGTGCTGATGGACGCTCTGTTCTTGCTTCTCTGCTATTCTCAGTCACACAGAAGAGGGTGAGAATCTTATTATCGCGGCCTTTCACTCCCTCCAGCGTAGAAGCCAGGGAGCAGAATCACCTCAGTGGCTGTCGGCTCCTTCCTTTTATCCTCTCCCCTTTTTCCTAGCTCCAGAGCTGTGCACCGAGAGGCACCGGGAACATTCTGAGAAAGGCCTCACATATCTTGAACCCCCACTGTGTGCCAGGTGCCTTATGAAAGTGCCGGGGAGCCCCGAGCTCAGAGGCAGACACTGTTGCAGGTCTCCAGGTCACCCAGTGCACCAGAGGCAAGGCTTGGATTGGAATCCAGGTCCGGTGGGCTGCAATGGGTTTGCTTTTTCTCTTGCTGCCTTGGGATCCTGGGGGTCGGTGTGCTCGCTGGGCGAGCCTCCTCCTGAGTCCCAGTCTTCAGTGCTTTCTCGGAGCAGTGTGGGTGTCTGAACTGGGCACTCGCCCCTATCACCAGCTGTTTGTGCGCTCCCAACACCTCCCCAGCTGAGGCCGGCTTTCTCGAAGCAGTGTGGGTGTCTGTCTGAACTGGGCACTCGCCCCTATCACCAGCTGTTTGTGCGCTCCCAACACCTCCCCAGCTGAGGCCGGGACTGGCATTTCAGCGATCATTTTCTAACAGAAGGAATGCTCTTTCTTGCTCAGCAAGTGTCGGCTCATAATTACCAGTGTAATTAGAGCAGGATTTACCATCCGATCCTTCGTGGGAGCTGAGAGCCTGTCTGCACAGGTAGCTTTGGCATAGAAGGGCGTCTGGCTCCCAAGGACCCGAGTGTGGTTGGGGCTCCAGCAGAACCACATAAAACTACCCGCTCCCTGTGCCAAGGCAGAGTTGGCCACTCTCCAGAGCCTTCTCATTGCCCTGACGACAATGCCTAGACTATCCGACATGAGTAGGATCCCAGTCACCTGTCTGTCCCCTGGGCTTCTGGATGCAGTGTCCTTTCTCCTGAGGAGCCTTGATGACTGACTAACGCGTGCACACCTCTCCAGACTCAAGCCTGCTCCTTCCCGGCTCTTGGTTTGATCTTCTCCATGACACGGAGGACTATTGGAAGTGACAGCCTTTTCTTGTTCTCATGTTCATTTACTTGATCCCCTTCCATTCAAATATAAGCTCTCCAAGAACTACGTCTTTTCTCTCTGACTGCTCCTGCACCCGGCAGTTAAAGAGCACCCAGTATATACATGCCATATGAAGAGCTGAGACCTTATCTCCTGTCTTATTACTGCTTGGACACGCTTGCGTCCCGTCGCTTCTTATCATCCCTTTATTTTTAATTACTCTATTTGTCCACTTACCCTTTTCTGTCTGCATGGGGGAAGTATATAAAATTCTTAATAATCAGCATTGTTATCTTTTTATTCCATTGAATCTCCAGCACCTTGTATAGAACCGGGCAGGAAGTAGATGCACAATATATATTGCATGGATGTATGGGTGGATGTATGGGTGGATGGATAGATGGATGGGTGGATGGATGAATGGATGGATGGATGCATGGATGGATGGATGTGTGGATGGATGGTGGTGGGGGATGGATAGATGAGTGGATGAATGAGAGGGTGGATGGGTGTGTGGATGGATGGATGGATGGATGGATGGATGGATGCATGGATGGATGGCGGTGGGGGATGGATAGATGAGTGGATGGATGTGGGATGGATGGGTGTGTGGATGGATGGATGAATGGATGGATAGAAGGATAGATGGATGAATGGATGTGTGGATGGATGGTGGTGAGGGATGGATAGATGAGTGGATGGATGGGGGGTGGATGGGTGTGTGGATGGATGGATGAATGGGTGGATCGAAGGATAGATGGATGAATGGGTGGATAGACAAATGGGTGGGTGAGAGTGGATGGATGGATGGATGGATGGATGATAGATGAATGGGTGGGTGGGTGGATGAACAAATGGATGAGTGGATGGATGGAAAGATATATAAACAAGTGGGTGGATGGATGGATGGCTAGAGGGATGGATGAATAGATGGACGAATGAAAGGGTGGGTGGATGGATGCAAAGGTAGGCAAACCTGCTGGATTTTCCTGAATTTGTAACCATATTCCAAAGCAAATAAGAACTCCTGTGGCCTTGTTTTACCTGGGGTTACTCCGACTCCATTCATTGTTCCATCTTAGCACCTGTCAAGCTAGTCCTGAAAGTCTAAGCATGAGGAACCTGTCACAACATTCCTTTCCATTCGTATGTTGTCGTAGGCTAAGAAGGTAGCCCCTACACAATGTGCTGAGGGATTTCAGGAACGCTTAACTTGTGCCTTAATGTGTGATTAAAAACAAGAGTACTTGGACACTTTAAAGATGGACTCTAGGCAGGAAAACATTAATTTGATAATTTTGTAATTCAGGAGCTTGGGGCCCTTATTATGTATATGGATCGATTGGTTAAGGTCCCAGGGTTACTGTGTAGCTGGCAGTTTCTCGTGGTACTGGCCACGGTTTTTGCACTATATTTTGTGCCCATGTCCTTTGACTCACAAGGGCGGTTTGTCGGCCGGCCTCGGTTATGGATCGAGTCTTTTGCTAATATGAAATGACTGTCTTGAGCGGTTTAAGGCTTCCCGAGCTCGGCTTGTCTAAAATCAGCGTCATTCTCCACTCTTTCTTTGGTTCAGGGGACGAACACATGCTTTCATTGTGTCTCTTTCTTCTTCTTTCATTTCCTTTTGCTGCAGATACCTCTTGGGAGGACCATAGGAGTGGGCTTTGTTTATTCACCCACTCTGAAATCTTAGTCTTCTAAGAGAGGAGTTGAGTGCAAGTGTAGCTGCCATAATACGTCTGTTTGATCTTCTGTCATTTAAAAAATTATTCCTTACAAAGAACTTTTCTTGCTGCCTCATTTGTTTCCTCTGTTCTTTGCTCTGTGGAGTCTGTTTAATTTGCTTTTATCTCGCCTGCTGACTTGGAAGGTAGGCATCCTGTTATGAATTCTACATGTGGTTGCCTGGAAGTTCTGAAAAGGATCTGCAGCCCGTGCTTCTCTGACACGCACAGGCAAGAATGAAGTGGCATCTTTGAACTCCCTCCAGGGAGGCTGAGCAATTGCACTCACCTGCACTTTGAGTATTCCTGCACCATCTCCTGACCTCTTCCCGGGCTCTCTGGCCGTCATCAGGGCCTTTAGAGCCACCTTGGGGTCAGTAAGTTATACTTTTTCCATAGGCACAGTGATAGGTAATATTCATGGAGGGTTAATATTTAACAGGCATTGTGTTTAGCACCAAACATAGGCTGTCTCACCAAATATAGGCTGTCTCACCTAATCTTTGCAGCACCGAGTCTTTGAGGGGCCATCCTTCACTTCCACTGTCCGGAGGGTGGAAGTGGCCTCTGAGTTTTCCTAACTTGCCCAGGGCTAGACGTGGGAGTCAGGAGCAGAGCTGTGAGTCCCTGAACGTGGCTCTCGTCCTGAGCACGACTGTCTGGTCTCTCAGGTGGAATTGCTGCTGCCACGTACTTGTGGCTTGGAGAAGTGCAGAAGTGTGGAAAGTGGTTGTAGATGCTGGGAGGTGTGGGAGGAGGGGAATCAAGGAGAAGAGTAGAGGGGGACATCTGGGGAACACAGAGTGAGGGACTGCCTGTAGATGACAGCGTGCATGAGATCTTTAACTGGACCGGTGTCAGAGTGTTCATGCTGGGCAAATTCATTTTACAAGCTGTGCTGATGTACAGTGATTAAATATACAAAATAAATGTTAAAAAAATAACTAAAAACTAAAAAAAGAAAATGTTCATACCTAGCAGCTTATGGAGGCTCTTTCCCAACCTGTTTCCACTCAGAGCGCCCCCTTCTTAGATTATAAATATATAGATTTAAAGAATTACTTATTTATTTAATTCCATTTGTTATTATTATTATTTTTTAAATTTGACCAGAGAGAGACAGAAAAGGAAAGCAAGAAAGCAGGCTGCCGGGTCCGGGACTCCAACTGAGATCAGCCATGTGGGAGTCCAGCACCTTAACCAGATTAGATTTATGCATTGACCCCCCCAAACTTCTAGAATACTGCTCAGATGTTAATGTTTAGAGGAAGGGCTTGGGGACTCTTGTTAGCATGCAGAATCGGACTGTGCACGCGTTAAACACCAGACTTAGCCATGCCACAGTTCCTGAAGGGTCTTCAGGAAGTTCATGGAAAATGCAGATTACGCAGAAACTCGGCGTGCACTTCAGTGTCTTGGGGGCACCAAAAATGCAATTGAATTTCATTTTTCATGAACCTTTTGAAGTCCGCCGTAAGTGTCTCAAAACATCACGCTGCGTGCCATGAATAGATATAGTTTTTACTTGTCAATTAAAATAAAAAGTAAACAAATGCAGAACCTGATTCAGTAAAGCCAGGAGCTGACGCTGGGATTCTGCATTTCTTTTACGCGCCCAGGTGAGGCCAATGCTGGTCCTAGTCCTCCTGTGACAGCAGAAATCCTGGATGACTCCACACTTAGTGGCGCTGCCGGCTTAATTGGCCTTGTTTTTATTGGCTCTCTAGCTCATTGCCCTTTAGAGCAGTGGATAAGTAAGTGAACTCTGAAGGCAACTGCCTCAATGCCCAGCCCTGCTCGCACCGGGATGGCAGCACCCCCTCGCAGGGTGCTGTGGGTTTATGCAGAGTAAGATAAGGAGGTGTCAGGAGAGTTGAGGACGACGCACCTGGCTGTATGATGATTTGTTTCAGGGGCACCCTTGGTTCACCACTGCACACATCCCCAGCTCCTCTCCAGCCCTTGGGGTTCACGCAGGATTGCCCTTGACCTGCAGCTTCCTCCTGTGTCCTCTGTATGAGTCCTTTCCTCAGGGTAGCTAGTCTCCCCCCCTTCCGTGCAGCCTTCCTGGCTCCTTTGTCAATCTAGTTCTCCCAATTAGTCTCACAGAAATGCCCGCCTCTCCGTCTGGCCACGGTCATACACACTGCTCTCTGTGTAATAGGCATTTTTTGTGTATATTGGCTTGGAAAACTTACTTGATGAGCCATTTGGAGAAACACGTCGAAGAAAGGTCAAAGAATTTAAAAAGGAATTGCAGGGAATTACTGCATTGTGGGTATAACCTTTCCCCTCTCCCATCAGCCCATGAACTGCTCAGTAAAATGCCGCCTCCCATCTGGGTTTGTGGCGTTGGCACTGTTTGGGGACTGGTGGTGAGTGGCAGCCATGGCCCCATGGCCAGTGTGGCGAGTCTAGTGGGCTGCACGCTGCAGAGGAACCCCCGAGAGCCAGTAGTTTTAAAAGTTCCCCAGCAGGTTCCAATGTGCAGCCACGGTTGGGACCACCGACTTGGAGCCATGTGGCCCACGATGCCGTGGAGGGGCGGGAGTGTTCAGGGCCCAGAGCATTGTTCTAAGGCGGGGGTGTTCCCATGATCATCAGCAAGGTCAGAAAGCAAAGCTAACTAGGGTTCTCCACTGCGGGACTTCTCAGCACCTTCGGCAGGCGAGCAGGGGCTCTCGTCTCCCAGGTGAGGGCAGCATAGACGGGTGCCAGACACCTTTGACCGCACAGGCCTTTTGAGGAGTGATCTGTGTCCCGTGGGTAGTTGCTGCCTGGTTGTCGTGTTGTTTTCTTAAGCTGGAGGCCTCGGAGCCACTTTAGGAGAGGCGGAAATTCTCACCGGACACCCTGCTCCCTCGGCACCTTGGCAGACGCGGCAATGAAGGTGAAGGTGCTGGGAAGGGAATCATGATCTTGACTGCGCTGCTCTCGCAACCCAGCGAGCTGCAGGAGCCGTGAGGGAAGTGCTCAGCCCCTCCGGGGACAGGCTGCCTTCTCTGCGAGGCAGCCCGACTGTTGCTTCCAATTCGGGAGCCATCTTACTCGGCGCCGTCTGCTTCTCTTAATCTTCGGGGTGCCGAGTAGGGGTGGGACAGCTAATGGGGTGAGCTCTGATTTTCTCCATTTTGTTTTTGATTCAAAGTCAGTGCCTCCGCTCTGGCCGTAATTGTGGGATCCATGTTGGGGAGCAGGGGTGCAGGTGGTTCCAGACTCTCTCTCCTTCTCTGGTGGGCATAGTTGCCAGGGAGAATGAGACTCAGGGTGTTTTGCACCTTCATGATTATATTTCTCTATACAAAAACGCATCGTGGGAACCAGCAGTTAGCGTAATGGCTATGTCGCTGGACTCCCACGTAGTCGACCGCGGTTCGTGTCCCGGACCCGGTGGCTCAAAACTCACGCCGGGCGCGTGTGTGTGCGTGCCCAAGATCCCGAGAGGAGAATGGAGGAGGAGGGATTGCGGCGTGACCATCCCCCCTGGGGGGTGATTTCTCGCTTTCTGTCTCTATGTCTCTCTCTGTCTGTCTGGTGAGTGCACGCGCCCTACAGTGAAAATCTCTCTCAAAAAAAAAAAAAAACAAAAACGCATCGTGATTTTCCGACGACCGCCTAGAACAAGCTCCCGCTAGAACGAGCTCCCTAGGGATGCAGATTTGCAAGGTGATGTGTCCCTGAGGGATGTTCCTGGCCCACTCTGTACTTTGCTAGCCCTTCCGCCTGATGTTTCTCAGCAGCTGAGGCAGAAGGGACGCGGTGTGAAGCTCCGCTGCCCCCTCCCAGTGTGGTTCCTGCACATCGTGGGGCCCCCCCGGCCTCCTCACTCCCAGGAAGCCACTCCTTTTCGTTTCAGCAGCTCAGCAGGGAGGGGGCAAGCAGTCTCCATGCCACAGAACTGAAACTCTGCACACCCCCCAACCTCCCGTGGAGGAGCAGGTGACAGAAGAGGCAGCCAAACACTCCCCGACTCCACAGCCAAATGTTACCTCCTCCCTGGGGGCTCGGCTCGGCGGAGTAAATTTCAGAGCCTTGGCATTTTTCATCCCAATTTAGGTTAGACTAGCAAGGGAGTTTGATTTCTAAAAGCCGAATGATACTCACTCTGCCTGTCCAAGTTTCTGGAGGTTAGAGCAGGCCAGCAGAGGGAAGGGTGCTCTGAGAGTTCTTGGGGATGTGTGCTCCAGGGGCGGGGAGTCCTGTGCGCCTTCCCGGAATGGGTCGTCAACGTGCAGTCATTTAATTCGCAGTCAGAGCCGCAGCACTGTTGACTGCCCGGACTGTCTGGAGCTCTGGACAGTGAAAGCCCCCTGCACAAAGAAGTGTGTCTGTAGCAAATCATTGAGCATTTAGAATGAAACAGACGCCCATGAAACACACAAGGTGATTCTCCCTAGCTCTGCATGCAAGATTAGCTGTGCTAGTCAGCTCTCAGATGCCAGCTTAAGATTTTAACCTGCAACAGCCCGAGTGGATGGACAGCATCTGCCTACCCCTCCGACCTGCTCTCTGCTTGTCTTCACCCTGTGCTGTGTCCCAGGAGGCTTCTCTGAGCAAACCGTAGTACCACGCTCCCTTACCCACTGACTTGATTGGATTTGGGCAATAGGGAGCCACAGAAAGTTATAGGAGGAGGGAAGAGAGGGCAGGGCACATGTGCCCACTCCCCACGAGCTGCTGAAGTCTCAGGACCTCCTTTTTTCTCAAGGAAACTCCCTGTCTGTGTTCAGGCTGGGGGCAGGTGGCAGTGGCAGCATCCATGGGGGTCCTCGCCGTCTAGCCCCAGGGCTCCGTATTATCTCCAGGCTTCCCTGCTCCTTGCTCATGCCTTTGTAAATAATCCCTTTATTCAGTTCCCCCTAAATCACCCTGATTTGAGCATGCCATCTGTTCCCAGCTGGGACCTTGGCTCACACTGGGCAAGACACAGCTTATTCCAGTGCATCGAAACGGACTCACGGTTTGAATGTCACCTTTTCAGAGAGGACCTGCCCCCACTGAGTCCTGAAGGCCCTCTGTGACAGCCTCTGTTCCGAGTCCTTCATGGCGATGGCCAAATCTGTGTGCTGCCATTCGGTTGCCTGGTGGCCCTGTTTGTCACTCATTTCCTTCCCTAGAACAAGCTCAGAGAAACCAGACGACTTGCCCAAGGCCACACAGCGAGAAGGCAGAGACGTGATGTCAAATCCGTACCTGTCTGATCCGTAGGCCTTGCTGCCACGGCATGCAGGGGCTGAGCGGCAGGTGGGGCGCCATTTCCATAGAACTGTTCCTGTGTGTCACCGAGGGTCCTGATGGGCAGACACTCTAGGTTTCCTAAGACCTTCTTAGCTCAAAGCAGTGTCAGGCGCTTTGCTCAAGGCGGTAGCAGACAGGGCAGGTCTCCAGGGCCCGGGCTCCTCTTCCTCCCCCCCTCCCCGTCCCGTTCTGCAGCCAGGAGGCTGAGACCTGCCCTCCTTCTCCACAGCCCCACTGACTCTGGTCGGGCCGTGCTGTGTCCAGGCGGCCAGGCCGGGCCGCTCACGTGCTGCAGTGGCAGGGTCTTCCCCAGGGAGAGAACTGTCCTGGGGTCAAGAACACCTGTGGTGGGAACCAGCAGTTAGCGTAATGGCTATGTCGCTGGACTCCCACGTGGTCGACCGCGGTTCGCGTCCTGGACCCGCTGGCTTAAAACTCACGCTGGGCGCGTGTGCGTGCATGCCCAAGATCCCGAGAGGAGAATGGAGGAGAAGGGATTGCGGCGTGACCATCCCCTCTGGGGGTGATTTCTCGCTTTCTGTCTCTATGTCTCTCTCTGTCTGTCTGGCGAGCGCACGCGCCCTATGGCGAAAATCTCTCCAAAAAAAAAAAAGAACACCTGTGGTCTGGGTTCCTCCCAGTGGCAGGGGGCTGTGGCTGTGGTCTGGGTTCTTTCCAGTGTGTGGGGGTGTACAGGGATACCCACTGCACCCCTCAGCACCCTCGCGGTGCGTGTCGGAGACCCCCGGCCATTGTCTCCTCGTCCCCTCCCCTCCTCGTCCCCTCCCCTCCTCGTCCCCTCCCCTCCTCGTCCCCTCCTGCGGGAGGATGTACAAGCAGCAGGTTCACAGGAGACCCCCGTCCCTCCACACATCGTGTAGGCTTTGAACAAAAACTTTTACGGCTCCATTTCTCAAAAATATGGAATAAGTGTTGAGAGGAAAACAGAAAGTGCTCCCCGATCCCATGACCACGACAAACCCTGCTGACGCTGACAAGGGCCTGGGCCATCAGGTGGTGTGGCACGTAAGGCACTGGACCTCACGTGGCCACTCCAAGGTTCGAGTCCCGGATGACTTGAAAATCACATGTGTGCACGTGTGCGTGTGACCAAAATCCTGAGAGGGGACCGGGAGAGAAGGGACTGTGGGTGGCCAACCCCCCAGGGGGTGATTTCTAACTTTCCCTCTGTCTCTGTCGCTCTCTTCAGCGAGTACATGTGCCCTAGGGCAAAATCTTAAAAAAGAAAAGGTGTGGGTTAGACAGCTCAGACGAGACAGCTAGGTGTGGCGTGTCCCAGCCCCAGTCCAGCCTGTCCTGTCCCCTTATGGCTTCCTGAACCCTTCCAGAGAGCTCATCTGCAGCTGTGCCCGTGTGCCCGTGAGTGCGCGCATGTCGTTGGCGGTGTTTACGGCAGAGTGTGTGCCGAGGGGAGTGCCCTCTCCTCAGACTCGGGGGCGTGGTTGGCCATGTGCGCGCCTGGAGGACTGTGGGGTGGGACCCCCAGGTGGGCCCACCTGGAAGGCGTCAGCCAGACGTGTGCCTGCGTGCCCCAGATCCTGGCGTGCTGGGGAGGGATCATGGCGTGGCCAGACCTGCGGGGTCTCTAGCTGTCTCCATCCATCTCGAGGCACGCTCGTTTGCTCAAGAGAGGACCTCGCCACCGGGGAGCACTCCGCCCTGTGTGATGACGACAGGTCCCGCCCATGGATTCGTCTCAGACATTTAGGTGAAACGCATTGTCATATTTTGTAAGAAAATCCTGGAGGTGGAATTGCTCCACCCAAGTCCGTTTACCTGTCCCGACGTCACTGGGTCGCGCTCTGTGAGGACGGGGTGGGGTGCACTGTCCCCACAGGGTTTCCGTTCCGCCACCCGAGCGTGTCAGTTTTCCTGGTGGTCAGAGACTCGCTGTGGACGGAGGAGGTGGTTCCTGCCTCTTCTGTGCACTCCCTGGTCCGCATGACCGCTCGGACGGCACTTGTGGGGCTGCGTTTGGCTCCCTCATGAGACTGGTGTCACCTAGCGTGAGCCCTGGGCCTGTGTTCAGCATCTTCACCTCAACACGGTGCCTCCCGTGCAGCGCACAGCTGCAGGCACTTGCTGGGCCTCTCACCTCTCTCGTTCCATGCGATTTCCACGGAGACTGCTCGGCCCTGGGATGCGACCACCTCCCAGCCGTGGTCTCCCTTCTTGGCCGTGGCCATGTGTGGAGTGCCAGGGGAGGAGATCTGGCCTCACTCACTTGCACGCCCCGGAACGTCTCCGCAGCCATTGTGTTGGTTTGCTGGGCCTGCCAGCCGCAGTAATGACCTTCCCCAAGATTCTAGGGGCTGGGAGTCCGAGATCCAGGAGCCGGAGGAGTGGCTTCTGCTGAGGCCTGTGTCCTCGGCTGCAGGCGGCTGCCTTCTCACGGAGCGTTCACTGTTCGTCCTCCATGTGTCTGTGTCCCAGTGCCCTCTGGGGGACCTACGCAGACGCCAGCCTGTATTGGATGAGGGCCATCCCGATGCCCATTCAGCAGGTCTGTCCCCAAATGCCATCAGGAGTTCAGCATGCGGATTGGGGAGGGGACACAACTCAGCCCATAAGTGCTGCCATCTTTGGTAGTGATGGCAGGGCCCTGTCTGAGTACAGATCCTACAGCGGTGACGTTGGCCATGCTGTCTCTCTGTCACCATTGGAGTGCCATTTTCCTCCTCCTCTGGAGACCGAGGATTTCCAAGACTCTTGGCCCAGGTGACCACAGAGCTTCTGGGTGTGGGCCGTTCTGTTTCTGCAGTGTGGACACCGACACCTCCCTCAGTCAATACCCTGCGTGCTGTGTGCAGTGTGGACACCGACACCTCTCTCCGTCAGTACCCTGCATGCTGTGTGCAGTGTGGACACCGACACCTCTGTCCATCAGTACCTTGCGTGCTGTGTGCAGTGTGGACACCGACATCTCTCTCCGTCAGTACCCCATGTGCTGTGTGCAGTGTGGACACCGACACCTCTCTCTCTCCATCAGTACCCCGTGCCCTGTGTGCAGTGTGGACACCAACACCTCTCTCCGTCAGTACCCCGTGCGCTGTGTGCAGTGTGGACACCAACACCTCTCTCCGTCAGTACCCCGTGTGCTGTGTGCGGTGTGGACACCAACACCTCTCTCCGTCAGTACCCTGCGTGCTGTGTGCAGTGTGGACACCGACACCTCTCTCTCTCTGTCAGTACCCCGTGTGCTGTGTGCAGTGTGGACACCAACACCTCTCTCCATCGGTACCCCGTGTGCTGTGTGCGGTGTGGACACCAACACCTCTCTCTCTCTCTGTCAGTACACCGTGTGCTGTGTGCAGTGTGGACACCAACACCTCTCTCCATCGGTACCCCGTGTGCTGAGGGATCTGTGCTCACCATTTTGCACTGGGAGGCTAGGACTCATCCTCCCAGTGCCGGAAGACAGGCCGGTGCGTGTTGGGCTCTTCCTCCTGCCTCTCGTAGCCCAGCCAGAGCTGGCCTGTGAGGTGCAACTTGCCATGGGTGAAGTTTGCAGAGGCAGGAGAGCCAGGACTGCTTGGCACACAACCCAGCGTTTGAGCCAGGAAGGAAGACAAAGCAGGCTCTCGGTCCAAACCTAATTTCCCACGCCAGTGCTGATCAATCGTAGGAACCGCCTGAAGTGCTGTGTTTGTGGAGTCTGAGACCACATCCAGGTTCGTTAAGGAAGAACGCCTTGATTGATTGAGGATGCCTGCCAGGGGCACAGACAGGCTGTGGGAAGGGCGGGCCAAACATCTACCCTCCCTGCTTCTAAAGTGCCCCTGTGGTGCCCAGAGAAGAGGCAGCTGAGGCCACCTGGGCATGTGGGATGCTTCAAGAGGCCTCTGGGTAAATGGCCTTCTATGGGAAAGAAGAGCATGCTATTCAGGTGTAAAAGGGGAGACTCCTCTGATGCTCTGGGCAGTGGGTAATTCCAAGGCCCTGAAGGACAAATAAACAGGGTAGAATTCTTGGTCTTTGGAGACAGTGAGAGGCTCGTGGGTTAGACGTCCCTTTTTCTATCCCTGGTTTGCATTTTCTTTGAGAAGCAACCCTATGGGGAGTATGCATTCTGCCGTATATCACAGTCAGAGTGCACTTTGATGTCACTGGGTCTCAACTTCTTCAAATCTGTGCCCTACTCAGGGGGGTCCTTAAGACATTTTACAGTGTGTCTACTGGGGAGCAAAGCAAATATTCTCATCCAGAGCTCAGCACCTTTTACAACGGGACAGAGCCATTCTTTCTTCTGGGTCATTCTAGAAGCTCCGGTAGCAGGGATGGAGGATCAGTGACATGCATACCAAGGTCTGCTATTCTATGCAGTTGGCAGACATCACTAGTTGATCAGGACACACTTGGTCTCTCTTGATCAGTGATCACTGGTCTTTCCTAAGTCTGGCTCCAGGTGTCCCCAGAAGAAATCTTGCTTGACTAATCCCTTAGGCACTTTCTCCCCTTTGGTAAAATGGAAACTGGAATTGCTTTAGGTTTCTAAGCAACTTTCAGATCTAATTGTCTCTGGTTTCCACACCCTTCTGACCTCACATTGTAGACTGACGGCTTCCTGCCTGTGGAGCTGCCTCGGCTGTCAGGCTCCATGTTTTGAAGTGTGAAACACAGTCAACTTGCTACTCCTTCATAATGCTCCAGATAGGAGGGGAGCTGAATTGTGCCTCTCATCTGCTGATAAAGCAAAGGCCTGTCGAGTGAATACAGGTGTGGGTGAGTGTATTAGTTATCTATTGCTGTGTAACAAATTACCCCTAAACTTAGTGGCTTAAAACAACACACATTTATTATCTGAGAGTTTCTGTGGAGGGGAATTGTACAGAGGCTTAGCAAGGTGTCTGGACTCAAGATCACTCCTAGGCCATGATCAGGATGCCAGTTGGAGCCATAGGAGCTACAGGCTTGCCTGGGGGGATTCGCTTCTCAGCCCACCTTGAGGCTGGCTGGACGGAGCACCTCAGGCCTTGGGGGCTGTTGGCTGGAGATCTGGGCCTGTCCATAGGCAGCTCCCCTCTTGGTAGCCAGCCTTCCTTACTGAGAGTGGGGAGTGACAGGGTATCTAAGACAGAAGCCACCGGGGTTTTTTGTAACCTAAACTTGGAAATGACAGCCTGTTGTTTCTATTTATCTCGTTAGGAGTGAGCCAGTAAGTTGGGCTCACACTCAGTGAAGGGATTATAGCAGGGTGTGAAAACCGGATAGGCAGCTCCCCTCTTGGTAGCCAGCCTTCCTTACTGAGAGTGGGGAGTGACAGGGTATCTAAGACAGAAGCCACCGGGGTTTTTTGTAACCTAAACTTGGAAATGACAGCCTGTTGTTTCTATTTATCTCGTTAGGAGTGAGCCAGTAAGTTGGGCTCACACTCAGTGAAGGGATTATAGCAGGGTGTGAAAACCGGGTGGTGGGGTCATCGGGCATGACAAGACACTTGATGACATGAACTGAGAGTGACGATGACATACAAGTCCCAGCCACATGACTAAATGGCAAGTGCCTTAGTCAGGGGCTTGCATGAGTTTGAGCATTTCTTCCTCATTATAATGCGAGGAGGAAGATTTCAAGGTCCTCATCGCAGACATAAAAGAAATGGAAGCGTCCGAAGGTTAAGGAACTGGCCCAGGCAGCCTGAGTGTGAGGCGTGGGCTTTTCCCCGTGAGATCCGTTACCTGTTTGAAGTTTCCTTTAGCCCCTCAAGAACTCTGGACTTGCTGGTAAACACGTGCCTTACGAGGTCCACCATCCGTCTGCAATGCACCAGCGGAAACAGGGGCTTGCGACGGAGATACAGTGGGTGAGCGGGTTCCGCGGCTGTCACGTGACGGCGGTCTTCGGGAGGTTACCCTCCCTGACCTCGCTCTGTCCGTCTGTAAAATGGAGCTGGTCGTAGTTTCTGCGGGAGATTGAAGAGGCGGCCTCTGCAGAGCACCTGCTCCTCGTCAGAATCCGCTGCCAGCTTCTTTCGCCTCTCCCTGCTTCCCAATAATTTATTCTAATTCTGACGATGCTTTTCTCTCCCCTGAAGCACTTGCTCTGAGAACTGCTTTATTCCAGTCATACGTCCAAGTAATAACACTTAAAACCCTATAAAATGCTCTGCCGTTCAGACAGCCTCCCCGTAGGAAGTCCTGCTGCTGCAGACGGGACTGCAGTGTCGTCAGGGTGACCGATGCTGACTGTGGGCTTCCGTCAAGGCTCATCCTCTGGCCCAGAGCCTCTTAGATGGAGGCAGCCCTTGGAGGGGAGGACAGGAGCCCACGTGGCTTCTCTCCATCTGCAGCCTGGATGTCTTGTCTTCTGGGCAGGAAAAGGAGGAGCGAGGGGGTCCATGAGGACCTGCTCTCCAGTAGGCCTCTGTGTTCAACTCCACCACGGTTCAGAGTGAACAGTTCTAAGTGTGGACTCCTTGGTGTGGACAGACGGGGCGGCTGGATAAAAGGTTTGGGCAGATGGCAGCAGGCGCTTGGGGGGCCCACTGCCAGCTTGTGGCTGGGCCTTGGTGACTCGGGGAGCTGCCTGCAGCACCCCTCTCTTCAGGGCAGTCCTCGCTCTCAGGCTCTCTCTATGCGGAATCCACCCACTTCTGGGGTGTCTTGGATGCTCCTGGGAGATGGGGAGACACCAACTGAGACTCAGTGGTTTCCATTTCTGAGTGGAAGACAAGCAGTTGTAAGACTTGGGCTTTTTTTTTTTTTTTCTTTCTTTTTAACGTAATTTTAAAAAACGATTTCCCCAGGATGTAAGAATAAAATCCTAGGCTCAGCTACTGGGCGTTCAAAACCCAGCAGAGGCAGATCCTTCACCTTGGTGGCCTCATCTCACACCTCGCTCTCTCCCGCACACTCACCTCGGTGGGGACTCGGTCCCCAGCGTACCCCTGGGCCCATGCACCTGCTCATTCTTCTTCCCAGAATGCGTTTGCCCAGTTTCTCTCCATCGCTGCACTGAAAATTCCTCCTCACTCTGAGGTTGAGTTTAGGTGTCACTCCCTTGGGAAAGCCCCTCTGGAGGCCCCCAGACCACGTCGGATCCCCCACTCTATGCTACCCAAGCTCCCTGTTCTCTTCCTCCTTGGAACTGCCGCTGTAGCCACATACTCCTCCGCTTGGTGTCTGCGCCCCTGGGCTGAGGGACCCCTGAGGGCAGGGAGGACTGTACTGCTTTCTCCGGCTGCTTTAGCTCCTCGAGCAGAGCCAGGGATGGAGAAGAAGCCTCGTTCTCTTTCAGTGAGTGAGAGTGATGAGGAAAACAGGAGAGGAGGAGAAGCTGGTGACAACCCGAGAGTCACGGTTCTAGTGGGACCTGGCAGCCTGGGCTGGCTCTGGGTGCCTTGACCTGCCGAGCGGAGCCCGAGGGTGAGGTGGACTTGGGTCCTGTCCTCTCTCCCGGAAGCTCAAGTCTGGGGGACCTGTGTTGGTCGGTCCCGAGAGGACCACAGGCTGTGTTCTGGGGCGGGGAGGCATGAGGCCCCTGGGATGCTCGAGCGTGCTTGAGACTATGCAGACGGAGTCTAAGGAGTGAGTCGCGGCCAGGAGTGACGTCTCCTGGGGTGCTGAAGTGTGAGCTCACCCTCCAGGCACGGTGGCCCCTCCCACCCCTCTCCGCACTCAGTGTGCGCACCTTTGGCACACGTGACCTCTGACATGAGACACTGCTGCTGGGGTGGGGGTGCATGAGGAGGACAGCGATGACGTCAGGTGATGGAGGCTGACAAGGTGGTGGAAGAAGTGGCAATCGCAGGGGAGGGCGGTGGCGGTGACGATGGCGTAGTAGCCAGAACTCGAGGCTGACAGGCCAGCACCGCGCCACGCACGTCCAACGCACCTCTTCCAGGCCTCACAGGACGTCTCGTGGAGGACTTCCTTCCGGGCGTTACCCATGCTTTCAGGAACAGGATGCCAAGGCACAGAAGGGTGACCTCGGCTGCCCACGGTCACCGTGGGGGCTGCAGAGCCAGGCTGCCTGATTCCTTTTCCCACCTGGGCTGAAGCTCTGCAGAGGGAAGGAGAGGCTGGGGCCCTCCTGCAGTGTGGGGGCCAAGGTGCAGGCTGCCTGCAGGTCTCCCCAGCCAGGTCTCCCCCACCTCCTCTAACCGCCCTCCTGCCATGTCCAGGACCCAGTGTGCAGGGTAGGGCCACCGAGCAGGGATCACCTGGAATGGTTTACCTTCCTGGAAGCAAGGGCTTGAGCATGGATGCCCTCACCGTCCAGGACTTGCTGCCAAGGGTGGGGCTCTGAGCCAGCCTCTAAGTTCTAGCCCAGCCAGATGTGTGCAAAGGACAGTCTTGGGGCCAGCCAGTGGCATGGTGGTTAGGGTGACTGGATCCCAAATGGACGGCTGCATGGTTTGAGTCCTGGGCCTGGTGGCTTGGAAAATATGCAGGGGCATGTGCGTGTGTGCCCCAAATCCTGAGACGACAGTGGAGGATAAGGGATGGGGGTGTGCATCCCCTCCCCTTGGGGGCTGAGTTCTCACCTTCCCTCTCTATCTCTGTCTCTCCAGTCAGCGTGCACACTCTCCGACAAATTGTAAAAATATTTAAAGAAAGGAAGGAGGGAGGAAGGAAGTCCCGAAACTAGACAGATCTGAGTTCGAATCCAGTCTTTGCCCCCCCGGCTGCGTGACCTTGAACTTGATGGTGTCCTGTCTTTCTTGCCACAGCGCTGGATCCCCGGTCCGTAGAGTGGGGACAGTGGTGCAGTGCGGGCTGCTGTGCCCTGGAGTGAGACCTCACATCTTCGTGGCATTGCTGCTCTGACCGCTGCCATTCCTGTTCGGGAGCTCGGAGCCCCCGCAGAAGGGCACCGCCATCCCCGAGCTCTGCACTGTGCCTCCCCGAGGTGCTGTCTCCGCGGCCCCCGGCTCTCGGCGCTGTCCTGGAGGTGGGGACCCCTGAGCAGCAGGTGACTGAGGCCACGTGGTAATGAGGTCTGGAGCTGGGACGTGGCGCTCGGTCGAGGCTGCCAACCAGACCCAGTGTTCCAGGTAGCTGCCAGCCTTCCCTGCCCCGTCGGTGCTGAGTTCCGGGACGCTGGAGCCCAGAGTGTCTGGAATCAGGCAGACCCAGGCCTGGCCTGTCATTTCCAACTGGCCCTGGTGGCCAGCAGGCTGACCTCGGCTAGCATGTCTTGGGTCAGAGGCCTGTGGGTGTCACCTCTGGCCTGACCTGGACCCATCCCGGGTGGCCCATGTGGTAGAGCGGGCTGGCTGTAAGGGGGGAGGCACTTTCCTCCAGCTCCTCTCTGTGACCGCCCTGTCGTGAGCAGCGGGGTACGTGGGGCCGTCTCTCGTTCAGTTTGGGAGGAACTACGGCTGCCGATTGTCTCGGGGCGGGCCCTCCTAGGTGACCGTGGG